>NC_051176.1:191950144-192220576 GCF_013339695.2 Rhipicephalus sanguineus
TGGGCTATGAAAAACGTCAAGATCAAGAAAATTAACATTACGGAGACTTTGTATTCTGTGAACGGTAGAGTGTTGGAAGAAGCAGGCGGGTACATTAAACGGTCTGTTCTCTCTGGTTAACTTACGCGGAATTCGAAAATTTACACACTTGAGAAGTACAGGGCAGGATATGATACCGTGGACTAGCTTGTAAAGAAATAAGAGATCAGAAAGATTTCGTCGGCAGTGAAGCGATGGCAGTGATAATAATTCAGCAGTACTTGAACGAGATCCAGAGTCATTTTTAGCAAAGCGATGGTTATATATGCTGAGGAATTTTTTCTGGACTCGTTCAATGGTGTTACCGCTGGATTGAGCAATGCCATTCCATATCACGGACGCATACTCAAGTTGCGGAAGACATATTGCCGTGTGCAATTTGTGTAGGGCCATGGGAGACCTGAATTCTCGAGATATTCTACAAACACATCCGAGAGAACGAAGGCCCCGCATAGCAGCACGCTTAACGTGAGAAGAAAAGTTTAACGCGCTGTCAACAACAACACCAAGATCACTGATTTCATAAACCTTGCATAACGGCACAGAATTGACAGAGTATTGAAATGACACGCTAGATGTTTTGCGAGTGATAGACATGAATTTTGTCTTCGAGGTATTCAGAGAAAGGTTATTACCGTCGCACCATTCGGAAAAAGAGCGCAAGTCTGACTGCAGCAAGCGACAGTCGTTAACTGAATGAATTTCCTTAAAAATCTTGATGTCATCGGCATACAAGAGGAAAGAAGAATTACGAATGGCAAAAGAAACATCATTAACGTAAATTAAAAATAGGAGTGGGCCTAATACCGACCCTTGAGGGACCCCACTAGTCACTTTATACAAAGAAGACGTTTGGCCATTTACGGCAACATAACAATATCTATTGAGCAGATAGCTCTGCAGGAGATTCACAAATGACAAGTCAACATCAAAGTGCGCAAGTTTAACCATAATCAGCGTGTGGCTGACTACGTCAAAAGCCTTGTTCAGGTCACAGTAAATTACGTCAACCTGTCCTCTCTGAGAAATAGGTGTGGAGATCTGCGTCATGAAACTAGCTAGATTTGTGGTTGTTGAGCGGCCAGCGAGAAAACCATGTTGATTAGGAATCAATGAGTTTTTCACACTAAAAGACAATATGTCGTGAAGAGCCAGCTCGAAGATCTTTGATGTGGCACATAGTAGAGAAATCGGGCGATAATTAGAAGCATCTGTTTTAGAGCCCGACTTAAATACTGGAAAAACACGAGCAGTTTTCCACATGCTTGGAAATGTGGAAGTGTCCAGGCAGTTATTAAATATCGTAGTTAGTACTGGGATAAATATACTACCATAAGCTTTTAGTATGGCGGAGGGGATGCCATCTGGCCCACATGATAAGGATGGTTTTAAGCGCTTAATGCATTCGCAGATAATATTTTCATCCAGCGACAAAGCACTGGATGAGCTAACCGCCTTGGGCTGTTGTCTGATGTCAGTGCTAGAGTCTGAGGCCTTATAAACGGATGAGAAATGCGTGGCAAAACAGTCAGCGACGGCATGCACTTCTACCCCACTTGAGTCCAGTAGTCTGATGGACTCTCCGCTTTTGCTGGACCGTTTACGTACATACTTCCAAAACTCAGCCGGCCTGTCAGAGGCGCTTTTTTCTAAGAATTCAATATACGAACTATGATCCCGTTTATATAGGCGTTTAGAGAGAGTTCGAAGGAAGCTGAACTCTTCCTTCCACTCGCTGGATGGAGAACATTTAGATTTCCTGTGTGAGTGATCTTTATGCTAATAATAATAATAATAATAATAATAATAATAATAATAATAATAATAATAATAATAATAATAATAATAATAATAATAATAATAATAATATCTGGGATTTAACGTCCCGAAACCACGATATGATTATGAGGGACGCCGTAGTTCAGGTCTCCGGAAATTTCGACCACCTGGGGTTGTTTAACGTGCACCTGAATATAAGTACACGGGCCTCAAACATTTTCGCCTCCATCGAAAATGCCTTCTTGCTCAAAGTACATTAGTTCAGTTCGGAAACAACTTACCGGGGTTTGTTTAAGCTGTTTAACAGGACATCTCTTTATACACTTCGCTGACAGCGGTTCTTGCTTGTCTTTTTGTAATTCATGGGAGTCGCTGCTCAGCTTGCCGACCAGCTAGCGGGTTGCCATCTAATCACAAGAACTTCAATACGAAGCCTTTGTACGATGGTGCAAATACCGGTGTGGACCTTGTCCGTAAACCACCGCTACGCAATACCGGACCACCAGGCGGGTGTATACAACAGCAACAAAGCTGGCAGCGACATTTTTGTGACGAATAGTGTATATGTAGGGGACACAAAACTGCAATATGGCTCTTCATATTCTACGTATCTGCTGGTGTAAAGCATTCGCTATCGATATACTTACTTACGTGCAATCTTTGAACAATTTTCCTTATACGAAAGAACATCTGCAACCCGGAAACATTTCAGACGTATTGTATTGTCGCGTGGTATACTGACGATTAAGACGGCGGTAGTCAAATTGTAGAAACGAGACTCTTTACTGAACTAACTTCAGGTAAGGCAATAAAAAATTGATTGCCTATGGAAAATTGCCTCGAAGGACTCACTGGGACGCTCATAGGAAAAAATGGAGCATTTGGTATAAATATTTCTCGGATCCATCCTGACATCTTTTAGATAGCTCCTAATAATTTCCATTATTATAATGCAATTCAATTTCGCTACTTTATTAAGCAGTAAGTAGAATTTTTGGTACTGTATACTCAAGACCCGCCACGGCGGTCTAGTGCTAATGGTGCTCGACTGCTGAGGCGAAGGCAACGGGATCGAATCCTGGCCGCGGCGGCCGCATTTTCTTTGGAGGCGAAGATGCTTGAGGCCCGTGTACTTATAGATTTAGGTGCACGTTAAAAAACCCCAGGTGGTCGAAATTTCCGAAGCCCTCCACTACGGCGTCTCTCATAATAATAACGTGGTTTTGGGACGTTAAACATCAAATATTATTACTACTGCATAGTACTCAAGGCACGCCCACATAATTATATATTTGTTTTCAAAATAGACTTGGCATAACAGCAAACAAATGTGTGAACAGTAGCAGAAATAACGTGGACATTTAAGAGTAAGAATAAAGCAGAGAACTTATCTTGGCAGCACGTTACAAAAGAGATATTGCAGCGACCACACCGGAAAAAACAATCAAAAGACCCAGGTGATGTATGGAATGTAAAAGAAGGACAGCTAGGAAAGCATTTATACTAATATTCAAATTATGATTTCAAAAATTCTTCGCATATGATAATGTGTTACATAACACCATCCTCGAAGCACTTGAGGAGCTTGGGATTTGAGGAAGGATGTTTCTGTGGATAATGAATTACCTTACAGGCCAGATCATATTTATGACGACAACGGATGGAGAGACGAGTCGTCATGAAGTCCTTCGTGGTGTTCCTCAAGGCGACATTCTCAGCCCGACGCTCTTCAACATAACTCTAATTGGACTCGCCTATGTAGTACCAGAGAGCGCCAGGATGAGCCTGTACGCAGACGATATCTGCATATGGGCTTCCGGTGTTTCACGGCCACAGCTTCGTGCAAGACTACAACGTACAGTGTTGGTCACCTCTAAATATTTGCGTTCGCGAGGTCTACAACTGGCAACTGTGAAGTGTGCGGCCCTTGCATTTACGCGCAAAGCGATGCACCGGTACCAGATTACAATTGGTGGCGCTTCCGTACCATGATAAGGCATCACAGATTCCTAGGAGCATTGGCGTACCAACTCCTTCGCGAGTGCGGGGGCTGGCGCCTCTCACTCTGTCCGCCGTAATATATATATATATACATATATATATATATATATATATATATATATATATATATATATATATATATATAACCCGTAACATTTAACCCGTACTTCATCTGAGCATTCCACCTGCAAATTTTACAGTCTCAGTTTCGCGTTGTAAATACGATGAGTATGGAGAATCTGCTCTGACTGAAGTACCTTAAATTCTCACTTATTAAACAAAACATGTGTCTGACAAAGCAATGTACTTCGCAGAAGTGTTCAGGAGAATCCGAGTGCCAATTTCTTTACTCTTAGAGCCCTCCAATATAAAGTCTTTCTAAAGAAGAAGACCAAGTTCTGTCGATTAATATTTATTGAGCCGGTTGTGTCTAGTTATAAGATCATAAATGACTACGAATTTATATACTAGGTGTCGTTCCTTGCCCTCCTATTTTTCCCATGTTGAGGGGGAGGGGGGAGGAGTAGTGGACGGGAAAGCGGTAAGTGGCCCTTTACTCCACCCCTCCGGCCTAAGTAAGTAGCCTTCGTAAACTGTGTAAGCTCAAATTTTCCTTGAAGCATGTGGGTGATTATAACGTTCAACTACACCGCATTGTCTCCTTCTGTATAGGTCGTTAGCTGTTAATGATTGGTCAAAATTTTCTTGGTCACGCTCACAGCACCTGCTCGTAACACGACGCAACAAATGACGTGCAAGTGATCCACCGCGTAATTATCACTTACGCATGACTGCATAAAGAAACAAAAATAATAAAGAACTATTTCCAATACGGTGTATTATTGGTTATTGGCTCTTTGCTATTCGTCAAAAACTTTCGGTGTGCCATGAAATCATCTCCTTCTTAGGGGACGTCACGAGTACGCGAAAACTTGCGGCGCTAAAATGAAATCCGCACAATAGGCAGCACATTACTGTGCTGAACAATATGTTTTCTTTTCTTTTTTTTTTTTTGGAATAGCCACACAGTGTCTCTTTCTGAATGTAATTCAAGAAGGCTGCCTGCCAATCACATTGGCAGCGGCTACTTATAGCAGCGGGCGAGATGGATTCATACGTGTGTAGTAGATACTTTCAGTAGTAGTATGACGATGTTGAGCTGTTCTTGCGCGTATACAACTCTCTGTGAACTCATCGCTGCTGTCAGAGAGGTAGAGAGAGAAATAAACAATATTAGGAACGGACACAATCCTTTGCAGGTGGGCAGCCTTCTTAGTCCAGAAAACCGTGGACGCTGATAATCTCTCTGGTGAGGTAGATCAAGTTACAGGGCAAACTTGAAAGCTGGGATTCTCAATGTGCTTGAGTCCACTGCCTTGTTACAGGCCGCCGCGACCGCTGCAGGCTGCCTTATGATAAGCAAGGTGAAGCAGGTTAATCGGAGACAAAAGTGGGAATATTTTTTAGCTCTCCTGGATCGGCACAGCTAGAATACTAGACACTTCTGCACACTCATCATCTCACAGCAGCTTGGATATGGAGCAGTGGCGATGCTAATCGTTTTCAAAGAAAGAAGCTAAATTTCCTGAAAAAAAAGAAAGAGAGCGTTTGATCGGGCTATACAACGTTTACTGGTTCCCGCCCGTATATGCGTCACTGATTACTTAAATTTCAAGCCAGGCAGAACAAAATAAAATCATGACAGATTGCTGTAATGTTATAGAGCCCCAGCTGAGCAATAGCCTCTTCTGCAATGCTCGAACGCAAGACCCGAAAGCGTGGAATAGGCAGCCCGCACCGCAGAAAGTCTACAGTGCGTGGTCATGACACACGGAGGACAGCCTTCACAGGTGAATCGGAGGACAAATTTTATAATATATTTACGTTATTGCTGCGTTCAAGTAAAATTTTGAATGACTTGTTAGTTCCCCAATCTGCAGCCGACAATGACCGCTGTGGAAAGTGGGGGGGCTCCGCCCCCCTAAGATTTCTCAGTGGGGGGGCTAGCGCCCCTTTGCCTCCCCACCCCCCCGGTAGATACGCCTATGCCTAGCAGTGATGATTAACCGAAACTTGTCCTGGTCGAAGCATGTGTCGATGCTTAGGTCCAAACTAATCAGCTTTATACGCAGGCTTAGATATATAGCAGACATGAAATGGGGCCCATCAAAAAGGTCATTGCTCCAACTGTATGAGGCACTTTTCGTAGGGTATATTTGCGATACAGCTTACCTATTATGACCAGCCTTCGCCCGTCCTGCCTGCGTACATTGCAAAGCTTGCAAGCTCAGGCATTAGGGTAAGGTGGGGCAAAACGCGAGAAAAATTTGAAAATAGTGAATATTTTTTTTATATCACTCGTTACCATAAAATGTCAACACAGGAACTTTCTTTTGGGTACAAGGTATGTGCTACGTAAATATGGCCGTGCTGCAACTGTTCAAAATATTATTTTAAAAGGAAACAAAAAATGCACCAAATGTCTCATTTTGCCCCAACCTGCGGGGCAAAACGAGACGCTGCGTGAGGCAAAACGAGACAGCGTGAAAAAAATTTATCCTTTCAGTTCTTGCAGTAGAATCACTTCAAATTCGCTCCGTGGGCCGCTACGCAGTCTTCATGCGCCCTGTCTTTGCACTCCACGCATTGAATCCACACAGAACCCGGCGCTGTGCTGCTCCGAAACTCCTGAAAAGCATTTAGTGATTTTTTCATGTCGTTTTCCTCCCAGGAAATTCTAGATGATATTCTCTTGTATGTCCGCACCATCCTTAACAAAAAATATCATACATTATGAGCGTAAATAAATGGTTCACTTAATAAGACACTCTCTAAGGCAATTGAATGCATTTTTGTCGCGTTTTGCCCCTCTCACATGCCCGAATTCAAAAAAATTTTTCCTTTGGTCCACGGCACCAAATGAACTAAACTTAAACTATTGGTGGCTTGTAGTTAGTAGTATAAAGTAACAACATAAATACTTACATTATTGTACTGATGCCGGAGTAGCTTCATGCGCCGATCCGAAAATTTGGCCGAGCAGAATTTCGCCTGTTTTTGGCGGGTCACGAACACACTGACATCAGCCGCGCAATCTTTCCCGCGCGAACGCTGTGAGCAATCATCAACTTTTACACATAAATGTCGAAAACTACCGGCACCTATCGCTGAAATAGAGAAACAAAGAAAAGGTACTTTTTGTATTAGCTATAGAGGGCGGCAAAGTCAAAATGTCGCGTTTTGCACCGCGTCTCATTTTGCCCCGCCTTACCCTAATTGAGAACATGTCTTTGGCTGCCGCGCTGTACTTCAACAATGGGAGTTATTGCGGAAGCACGCATAACTCCCGTAAATAGCTATCTTTCATGCAAAGATTTGATGGTGCTCACACGCCATGAGAGCACCCTCGAATGATGCTCTCACGCCATTAGAGCATCATTCCCTCAGGCTTCGCTCCGGCAAAAGTTGCAGAAGTGCCAGCATGGACTTTGACTTTGTCAAGACCTGAGGTGCGCCTCTCCATTCCCGGAGTGGGTAAAAAATCGCGTATACCCTCATGTGGCCTAAAACAATTAAGGTTATCGTACATATCTACAGAACATGCCGCTTCTATACATGCGTTTACTGACGGGTCTGTGTCACCCACTGCTTCAACAGCGGCGTTCGTCTAACCAAGTTTGAAGGCCAGCGAACGCTTCCGTCTAGACCGCAGAAAAACATCGGCGCCGGCAGAGATTGTGGCCATCCGCGAGGTAATTCGTTATATATCGACTCAGCCTCCTCGCAACTGGACTATATTTTGTGACTGCAAACCAGCGCTTCAAGTAATAAATTCGGCGCTTAAACGAGGGCTATATTATATTCTTGCTCAAGAAGCAGAGGGACAATAACACGATGTAGCCCTGAAAATTGTCCATCGTATAAGGTATCAGTGGATTACGAGCACTGCGGCCCACATGAAAACGAGCAAGCCGATGCGGAGGCAAAGATGGTTGACGATAACGCCACATTATTGGCCATTCCATTTTCACGACCGGATACAAACACCGTTGTATATACACTCCTCCGCGAAAATACTGCAGCATATTGGTCTTTACCAAGTCATCGTGACCGCCGTCTTCACGAACTCGACCCAGACATGCACGTTAGAATACCGTCAACCATGAAAAAGGTGCAGTACAAGCCTACTACACAGATTACGACTAGGGGCGGCGTTCACTCGTCGTTATCTACACCTTATCGGCTATGCGGAGAGTCCGAATTGCGAGGTATGTGGCACTCCTGAAACTACAGAACACCTCTTGTGCGTCTGCCCACGATATATCACGCAAAGAAATCCGATGGTCACCGTCTTGTTGAAATCTACGAAACAACAAATTTAAGAAAAAGTTCTGCTGGGACCACCACCTCGTCATCAGCGCGATATTCTCAAAGCGCTGAACAAGTTTTCGCGCGAGACAGAACTCGACAAGAGACTGTTAATAGTTTCTGGACATTCAAGGTTCATCGCCACCTTCCTCCTTGTCAACACCTTGTCTCTCCCCTCCCCTTTCCTAACGCTGAGTAGTAGGCCAGAAGATTGATTCAGGCCGACCTCTCAGCTTTTCTGCCACAATAAACCTTTCTCTCTCTCTCTCTCTCTCAAAAATTCTTTGAACATAGATAGCAGGGGAAAAAAGATACGGTTCGCCGAGATACCTTTTGTTAGGTAAAGGCTTTTTCTATTAGATTCAGCATCGGTATTGGTGAAGCTATAGTCCTTAGAACCTTATTTAACAATAATCCTCAGAACCTTATAACCTCAAACACGAATAAGTAACTGGAAGAGTAGTTCGCGCTCGTCCTGTGTATACCTGTGCGTTCTTTTCGAACGTCCTTCGTTGTGTTTGAGCTGTTTGAGTTGTGTTTGAGTTGTGTCTGAGCTGTTACCGTTGTTAATTCGTAGTCATCCTGTGCGTGTTATTTTCCTGAGTCGTTTGCGGTTGATGGGCGTGCTGCAAGTATCGAGCTGTTTGGTGTTCTTCTTGCGACTTCGTAATTTGTTGCTATCGCATTCATTGCTTTGGCTTTGCGGCGAAACTGACTTTTTTCAAGTTATGTGAAGCTCTCTGAAGATGCAGAATCATCTGCACTAATCTTTTGTTGCCTTCTTTTGTAAGATATTTGTTTGCCTGTTTTAATTCTTGAAGAAACTTGGAAACCCACAAAATTTAGTACTAGTAGCGCTTGTAAGGCCTTCTGGCTAGAAGTAGAGTCGAGAGTCGAAGTAGAGTCGAGCAATGGCGTGGCTCTGTGGTAGAACATCTGCTTGCCACACAGAAGGCCTGGGTTCGGTTCTCGCCCGTACCGAAGATTCTTATTTTTTATTTTAATCTATTTGCATCTTTCTCGCTGTTTTGGTCACGGACAACACTGATTTTTCGCTCACAACCACCGACGCCGACACCGAAATTTCTGCGAAACGAGCTCTTTAACGCTATCGCGTTAATATTGTGTCTTAACTGTGGAGTGGATCACACAATATCACTGTGTGATAATGACTGTGTTCCATTTTCACTTCAAGAACGCGGCCTAATGTTAAATAAAGAGTTTTTAATTAGTTTCTGCGCTTGCCTGTAGGGCGACTTCCGGATATTCCTAGTGCCGACATTTATGGATCCAGTTTTGTCTGATTCTGTTGGCGTCATAAATCTGATTAGAAATCTGAAAGTCGCCTCAGTATGCGGCATTGTCGGCAACATTTCAATGTTCCGAAGAACAAGGGGGTCCACTCATTTATTATTTTGTTTAAGTTATTTTCATAGTCCCTAGATTGTGCCTGTCTGACTCGAACGAGGACCAAGTCTTACTCCTACGTGACTATATCCCGATTGCCCCTTGTAGAGCCTTCGAATGCGTCATTTTTTGATCATACGCCTATACTATGTCCAGTGCAGCACGCAGGCCCCTCCCAACGATTCTTTTTCTCCCAATGTCATTTTTTCACACTTAATTTAATTTCTAGGTGGTAATTAGTTTTTCTGTCTTTGTGCCAACATTCATTTCGTAAAACACTTTCTTGCGAGAAGTGCTCGCTTCCTTTACGTTAGACCTTTTCGTTGCACTTGACAAAAGTTTTTCGTTTCCTCGCACGTTCCGTGTTTCTTGACTCCTTTCGATTCTCTTTCTTATCCTCCAAGTTTCAGTGCCATATGTCAGTACTACTATTTTAAAATGGTTGCACTGCAAGTTCTGGATTCTTTAGAGCCAGTCTTTGCAGGTCTTATTTAACATCTCGGATTCCAGTCTACTTTAAGACAACCGCAAAGGAACCGGTACCAAATATTTCTCGGTTGTGAATGTTTGTGTGTGCGCGGTGAAAGCTGATATGTGTGCGCGCGTAAACCTGGATAACCTCCCTGCCTTTCCTTTGCCCCTCTTTCTCTCTCTCTCTCTACAATGTTTGTATATTTTCCGCTTTGGGAGAGTGGTAAATTGCCTGTCATTATTAGGGAATGTCTGCCGTAAGCCATTCAGCCCATCTTTATTCTTTGGGGAAGTTACTTTTCATGAGTAATCTCTCTTTTTAGTAATTGACCTAGATAATACATACTCTTCCCCGGATTCTAAAGGCAGGTTGCATATTCTCAACACTTGTTCTTTTGCCAGGCTATTGAACATCATCATTTTCTTCAGCCCATTCACATTTAGCCCTACTTTAACACTTTAACGGTTTAGGACTTCAATCCTTTTCTTTTTTTTTCAATCGGTCGCCATTAGTGCTGAGGAACTCAACATCATCTGCGAACCGTCAGTTGCTGAGATGACCTCTGTTAATCTTAATCCCAATTCTTCCTAATTTAGTCGCTTGAACACTTCTAAGCATCCAGTGAACAACATTGGATAGAATGTATCTCCTTGCCAGACCCCCTTTCTAGATCGCAATCCCTTTGCTTTTGTTGTGGAGAAGCAAGGTAGCTGTAGAATATTTGTATATGTTGGCTAAGGCGCTTACATATCTTTCAAGTACCCCTTGGTGACCCAGTGCTTGCAAGACTGCTGGTATCTCTGCTGAGTCGAATGCCTTTTCGTAGCCTGTGAAAGCTATATGAAGTGGTTTGTTGTACTCAGCAGATCTATCAACTACCTCGTTGGTTACGTGGCTGTGAGCCATTGTAGAGTAACCCTTCCTGAACGCAGCTTGTTCTGTACGATGGTTAAAGTTAAGTGTCTCTCTTATGTTGTTTTAAATTACCTCCCTAAATATTTTGTATAAAACCGAAAGTAAGCTGATCTGTGATTCAAGTCTTTTACGTCTCCCTTCTTGTGTATTAATTAGTATAAGGCTGGCGTTATCCCAGCTCACTGGCACATTTGAAGACCTAAGACACTGCTTGTAGAGTGTCGCAAGTTTCTTAAATATAAAATCTCCTCTATCTTTGGTCACATCAGTTGCTGTGCCGTCCTCTCCGGACCCTTTTCCGCGGGGCATATCTCGTACGGCATTCCTAACATTATCGGTGTTTATACGTGCAACTTTCGCGTCCGTTATACTTTGATTTCACTCTAGAATGGATGACTCATCTGCGAACAGTATAATTCAGAGTAGAAGTCTTCTTAGCGCACCAGACCAATAGTCCAACGCGCGCATCCTGTAGGTACGAATAAACGATCGAGCACCTGCTGTGTGCCTCTTCTCGGTACGACGCTTCTTTATCCATGCAACTCGAAATTTTATGAACTTTAATGCGCATTTCGAGTTAAAAAAAGAATACTTGCTCCCTGGTTCCATCTGTCGCTTCAACAAAAAGCTCTTCACGCATGTTCGGTTGGAGACTGAATGCAAAAATGCTCGTATACCTTTGGGCACACGTCAATGAACCCCGTATTGTAGAAATTAACCCCAGTTGTTTCCACTATCAAGCATCCCTGGTAATTCAATGATATTTTGGGGCGCCAAACCCTGAAATTTTTCAACGAATCTTTTCGCGCATGTTTCTTCAGCATCGCAGAACGGATCCTATAAGGTGCTGAAAACAAAGTCAAGGAACGCCTCCATAAAGACCAAGGCGCCGGCTTGATCTGCGTGACTATGGCATCTCATACGTGGGCGGCTGTATGTGAACTGTGGTGAAACGGAAATAAGGCTACAGTTGCGACATCACGCTATCGCCAATGCCGAGCTCTTAAGACCACTTCAGGAAACCTGCTCTCGTCTTTAGCGCTTTGTGGCCGCGTTTCGTGTGATTTAGGGCTCTGGAATTATATGGTCGCCCGGTATGCGTTATTTTTACTTCTCCTTATCAATTTTTTTAACGTTTGGTGCACATATATATGTTCGTATAGCTTTGCAAGAGCTCCGTGAAACCCTCGCCTTCCTAATATTGCAACCCACAGTGCAAGTAAATATTACCTGTTCGCCTCCTCGCGACGACAGGCAAAGGAAGGGTAATTATTACGCTATAAATTATGGTGGTGAAAAGTTTGTTTCATTTTATTCTCTTTTCTCGCTGTTTTCTGGCTTAGCATGTCTAGGTTTAACTAATGCCCATTGGTGAAGCAACTATTCTGAAGGGTTAATGCTCTATAGCAATACTATTTTCTTACTGAACATTAGCTCAGGGGCGGCGTCATCACACTTAACGACATTGTCGTTTTATCGTTTTTTTTTCCTTTTTGCTCTGTTGTTTCGTTTTCTCACAAAAAAAGCTGATTTTTACTACGAAATTTGTTTTTGTGCTGTTTATTATTTCCATTGTATGACATTTCGCTTGTATTCTCGTACATTTTCACAGCCACTGTTGGTGATTTATTTCTTGGCGATATTGTCGTCCAGTATTCTGAAGCGAACAGCGTTTCCTATTACTGCAATTTTTTCCTTATATTTTTTTGCCTTTCTTCGCTCCTTTTCATGCGACGTCCTTTTACTAAAACCCGCAGTTCGTTTCTTTGGCGCCCATTTCGATTGAGCTACCACCTGATCAGGCATCACGATTGAACATCAACACAGACGAGCCCTTTGCTCAAGGTTTCCCGCACACCACGAAGGTTACAAAATTTAAAAAATATATATATATCGGTAAAGCAGGACTTTCTTCGCCCTTCTCCCGGGGCTTCCTCCGCGCCAAAAAACTTTTACGCTTATAATCTTTCACCTTCACAGCACTCGGACGTGCCTTCTTTTTCTCCTCGTTTCGAACTTTTCCCGCTTTGCCGCGCCTCTTCGTTCAGCTCGATAAAGAGGCTTAGAGGAGGCCGCCGTGCACAAAGGCCCGAAGGGGAGCAGTCAAGAACGCGTCGACACCGTCGGGTTCACGTCTAATCTCGGATTGTCACGTAAATTCACGCGCGAACGCGTCCCTGAACTCATGGCAGGCCGCATCACGCACAAGCGAACGTCAAACGGAGCTTGGACTCGGCGGAGCGGAAACGAAGCGAGCGCGAGCGCGCTGCAAAGAGCGCCGGAATCGCCGGCGATGCCAGAAGCGCGGCTTCTCGGAAACTGCGAAAAACGTGTGACGGCGTAATAAAACGGCGGAACCCGTTTTGAAAGCAAGAAGATATAAGGGCGGACTTGGAAAGATTCCTCCGCTTCGCTCCGTGGGTGGGCGAGGTTTGGAAAAAAAATGTTTTAGCGAAAAGGGACGTGACTAATCTAAAGTCGTACGTGGCACGCACGTTATATAGCAATCCTTCTTAAATTAAAAGAAATACGAGCCAAAGAAATTTTGAAAAGTTGGCAAAATGGTGGTCTGGGTGCTTTGAACGACTGACTGCGCTTTATTACCCTTTCAGTAATACTTAGTACGTGCCTGTCCAGCAGTGAATGTCGAAGGATGAGCAATGCGGCCCTTTTCGAAAGTGTAACCTGCATCGCCGGGCATTCAAGGCTAAACATATTATGCTTACCTTGTATAGTGCTGGCTGTATCCTCCCTTGAGCTTCGCGCTGCTTCTTCACTGCAATTGCATAAGGTGTAAGAATAGTGCACGGTCAAATGCGATGCAATAAACGAGAAACGCATCTATGTTACACACATTCAGTCGTTCCGACGGTGCGTCAGAAATATGAGTGCTCTTGCTTCAACCTGCTGCAGAAGCTTGTTAAATGGAGTAGTTATGCAAATATGAAAGAGAGAGAGAATAAAGATTTATTGACAGCGGTGGTTGATAACGCTGGGAGGGTCCCTTATTCCAGGCGCCCTCTGGCCTAGACGGCCCCCGAGGCCCGGGTGACGAGTCGGCGCTGGTCAACTAAGGGTGTGTTCCAACACTCACTGTAGACAGCCAAATAGACAGCTAAGCAGGCATCGGCCATTTTCTTCACATTCCAGTTCTCACGTAGCCTACAGAATAGACAGCTTCGCGAAGACAGCGTCGGAGAGAAATACAATGCAGGCTACTTTGCTGTCCAAACACGGAGGTGGCTCAGCGGAATGCTCGGATAGCTCGAATCTCGCCGGTATGGTCGTCTGCCCACAAGCAGACGCTTTTTTTGGCGCTTGATTTAAGCCACGGTCAGTTTTTTCATAGATTTGTGCACAAAAGAAGTTTAAGAAGCGTAGCGAGGAAGAGAAAGAAGAAGAGTTTCCGCGTCTGTTGTTGCTGTGCGCGCGATCTACCTTCGTGTTCTGCCGGTGCTACCTCGACTGTTTAAGACGATCGCTGTCTCATAATAAATCATCGTACACCATCTGGTGGAGGTGCTGGAATCCCTGGCCTCAACCTGGAACTTCACAACCGAACGTTGTCAGCTGCTTAAAACGCTACTATGACCGGCGTGACCGTTATGAGAAGCAGCATGAAAATATTCGCATATTTCAGAACGCATGTGCCGGGGAATCACGAGTAGCCATTTGCGACCGTCGGGTAAATAGTTTCGTCGGTAAAGGATGCTATCATGCACAGCAAAGCGAGCGGCTTGGCGTTGGGGAAAGGGTTGGGTCGTCGAAGTTTAGTATAGCTGAAAGGGAGGGATCCTTACGCTGCTCGACAGGCATGTTAGCTACGTTAATGGGTGACACGGATTAAAAGGACATTGATGCGGAGGCCACATCGACAGGTATCAGCGATCGGAAAAGCGCATCGGCGCCAGAGTGCTTCCTGCCCGATCGGTAGACAACGCGAATGTCGTGTTCTTGTAAGCGAAGCGCCCTACGCCCGAGCCGTCCTGGCAGATCTTTTAACGAGGACAGCCAGCACAGGGCGTGGTGGTCGGTAACAACGTCGAAAGGGCGACCATCGAGGTATGGACGAAATTTGACGAGAGCCCAAATGATGGCTAAACATTCATTTTCTTTGACGGAGTAGTTTCTTTCTGCCTTCGTTAAAGTGCGACTGGCATACGCCACAACGTACTCGTCGTAGCCGTCTTTGCACCAAGTCCGATGCCGCTGGCGTCCGTGTGTATTTCTGTAGGCGCTGTGAGGTCGTAATGACGAAGAATCGGCGGTGAAATTAAGCGACGTAGTTGCTCGAAGGCTTCGTCACACAAGGTTGACCACGCGGAGATGCCGTTGCTTGCGGTAAGCAAATTGGCCAGTGGTGCGATGATGCTTGCAAAATTGCGCACAAAACGCCGAAAATAAGAGCAGAGCACTATGAAGCTGCGGAGTGCCTTAAAAGTAGTGGACTTTGGGAACTCTGCGACCACACGAAGCTTGCCTGGGTCAGGAAAAACACCATCCTTTGATACAACGTGTCCTAGTATTGTTAACTTACGGGAAGCAAAACGGCACTTTTTGATGTTCAGTTGGAGGCCGGCAGAGGAGAGGCAGGTCAGTATCTCACCCAAGCGAATCAGGTGCGTTGGAAAATCGGCCGAAAACACGACGATGTCATCAAGATAACAGAGGCATGTTTTCCACTTGTATAGTTCCGAAGGATTATATCCATCATACGCTCGAAGCTACCGGGCGCGTTGCACAGGCCGAAATGCATGACGGTAAATTTGTACAAACCGTCAGGCGTGACGAAAGCTGTCTTTTCGCAGTCATTTTCAGCCATGGGCACTTGCCCGAGCGAAGATCCAGAGATGAGAAGTACTCCGCGCCTTAGCAGTCGAGGGCATCATCTATCCGAGGCAGCGGATAGACATCTTTGCGAGAGATCTTATTCAGCCGACGATAATCCACACAGAAGCGGATTGACCCGTCCTTCTTGCGTACTAGCACCACAGGAGACGCCCAAGGATTGTGGGAGGGGCGAATGACGCCACGCTGCAACTTATCGTCGACTTGCTCGATAATTACCCGTCGTTCGGCGGCCGACACGCGGTATAGGCGCTGGCGTAATGGAGAATGGGAACCACAGTGTGGATGCTGTGACTGTGATGCTCGCCGTACGTCCCAAGGATGGTTGGTCGCAATCAAACGATGGCCGAAAATTCTGAAGAAGGGCGAGGGCTTGGAGGCGGTATGGATTCGGCAGATCGGCGTCCAAGGTGGCTTCAAGAACGTCTGACGACGGCGATGACAGTGATGGTGAGGTGCAGAGAGAGAGAGATAATAAAACGAGAGAAAGGCAGGGAGGTTAACCAGAATTGTAGCATCCGGTTTGCTACCCTACACTAAGGGGAGGGGGAAAGGGAAAGAAAGATGGAAAGGACAGCGGAGAGAAGAGCAGGCGCGCGATAAAAAAAAAAGATATAAACAAAAGGAAGCTGTAGATCGGCAGTACTAAAGCCTATTCAATAGGCCACTGGCACGCAAAAAGTTCAGTAAGGCCTTAAACGATTTTCGCTGTGCAGACAGTTCAGGTCGGCATTCCAGCACTGACTGTTCCGACAGGGGTCTGTCGTCAAGGCGGGCCAACACAGCAGCTAGCGACAGTCTGTGCGAGCTGTAGCGAGGACAGCGACAAAGAACGTGTTCTATCGTTTCTTCGCTGTCACACTGGCTGCAAGTAGCACTCTCTGCCATGCCGATTCGGAAGGCAAAAGATTTGGTGAAAGCAACACCAAGCCACAGTCGACAAAGCACCGTTGCCTCGAGTCGAGAGAGTCCGGACGGAGGCCGAAGTCGACGACACGGGTCCAGTCTATGCAGTCGTGTGTGCTGTAAACTTGGTGTGTTCCACAAGGATTTTATGTCTTCATTGGCAATCTCTCGAATTTTCATCGCAGCATCCGTTCTTGATAACGGGATGGATTCTTGTACGCCGTCTTCGTGTGCAGTTCGAGCAGCAGCGTCGGCATGTTCGTTGCCCAATATGCCGCAGTGACTTGGAAGCCACTGAAAGGTGATGTCATGCCCTTGAACGAAGAGGTGATGGAGCAGCTCTCTAATTTCCAACACGAGTTGCTCGTGAGGTCCACGGCGTAAGGCGTATATCTCGGAAGAAGTAAGGGCGTCGAGCTGATAGCAGGGCGTGTCGTCGGAAGTCTCAATAATGCGAATTAGGTCAATGGGCTGAACACGTCCTTGTGGTTCTCCGCGCAGTAAGGTTACGGGGTGCTTAAACGGATTGCAGACAAGCATAGATGATAATCCGGGTGCAGTGGCGAGAACGGCAAATGGGAGAGGTAGAGCCTTCCGACGTAGAAAAATAGGCTACGGTATAAAAAGTACGGTGGCATCTGCCGCGGCGGAGCAAGATACGGGCAAAAGGACCGACGTTTCGGGCGGTACTTCCGTGTCAGAACAGTGAGATTTGCGGCTTTAGTTGCAGAATGGTCGGGCAGTACGGATCCAGAGAATGGGAAAAGCGCCACTTTGGCTCGGGCACAGTCTATGATGGCACGATGTTGCGACAAGAAGTCCCAGCCGAGGACGATTTCATGGGAGCATGAAGACAGCACGAAAAGTTTGACAACGTATACAACGCCTTCAATGACCACTCTTGCGGTGCACGCAGCATGCGGTGCTACATGCTGCGTACTTGCAGTGCGCAGTAGCATGCCAGATAGCGGCGTGGTGACTTTATACAGTTTTCTACAAAGCTTCTCGTCTATGACAGAAACGGCAGCCCCAGTTTCAATAAGCGCTATTGCGGCAGTTCCTTCAACTATAACGCCCAGTGAATTACGCGGCGACTGTGCAGGCCTTGTAGAAGCCGCGAAACTTGCAGTTCGTGCCTGCGGAACTGCGGCAGCTAGTTTCCCTCGTTTGGTGACTGGTGACGACGTGGGGAGGGTGAGCGATGGTTGGCGAAAGGACGTCGAGGGAGCGGAGAAAAGCCTGGGTTGAAACGCTTGGCATTACCGCTATCATCATGCAAATAGCCGTATCCAGGTGCTGCAACAGTTGGATTAGCAGAAGGCATGCGACGATTGCAGAAGCGTGCGACGTGGCCGGCGAAACCACAAACGACGCATATGGGCCGGTTGTCACGTGTGCGCCAGGGGTTCTGAAAATGGCTTCGAGGTGGAACTTGGGGCGACAAGGGAGGTGGGGATGTGCGCGGTCGCATCGCGGCAGGAAATGCGAATGTTTGATGCGCAGGTCGCGCTGCGACTGCAGCATAGGTCAGAGGTGGAGTTACGGGGGCGCATGGTTGAACCAAAGGTAGCGACTTGGCAAACTCCTCGCGTATCGCCCTTCTGACGGGATCGAAGTATACTGCGCGGTAGACAACACGGACAACTAGAAGACGGGGACAAGCGCAGACTATCAACTGAAGGTTTATTTTTTCACATGCTACATATATAAGAATGAAACAGAAAAAGAAGATCAAAAGAAAGCTGTTAACAAACAAAGAAAAGCATAATTTATACACTCGATGCACGAGGCAGAAAGTAGACTCATTGGCCATGCGCGCCATTTGCCAGGTACTGAAGCTCTATCTAGGAGAGCAACCGACCGTTTGCTAACGCAGTTGTCAGGTTCTCGCGCATTTTCTCGGCTTCAATGATAACACGGGTACGCTCATCTTTGTGATTACGCGTCACTACTGTGTTTTCGAACTGCGCATGGCAACCACACCTGCTGACATGCTGAGCCAAAAAACCCTCATTGGCATTGCGTACATTACGTGCGTATCGCAATGCCCACGAACTATAGGTGGCGCGCCGTGCTTTTCAAGATGGCGCCAGGAGGAGGGTCAACCCGTTTGTTAGCATAGGAACAGATGGGACGTGCGGACGTACGGCCCGTGCCACTTTCACCGGATGAAGTCATGAGCTGCGCTGAAATGGATATGAGGCTAAAATACTTTCCCAAACCATGGAAAGTGCTAAGTACTCGCCACCTAATTATTTGCTGCGGTGTGAAAGGTTATATTTCAGCTCCGTTGCCATTCATAACGATGCTTCGCGAAATCCTGTGCGTGCTACATAAAACTGCATGATCTAGAATTGACGTATGAGCTGAACGGCACTCCGAGGTAGTACGTACCGAGCCTGCCTGACGGATTTGCGGCAGTAGTAGGCCGCCAGCGAGTAGCGCCATCGCTGCTGCACGGGACCACACGTTTAACGTGGTGATGGTTTGCAAACATAATACGCCGTCGTCATTACTTGCGCAGTCGGGAACGCGGAGTTACGTCTTCAACGGAACAAAAGCATTTAACATCCCATTCAGTAGCGCTTGTGTCACAGCCAAGCTGAGACTCTAGCCGTGTGCAATTCACTTCACTCGCATGTTGCAGGTTCGATCAGCACGATCGAAACATGAATATCGAAAAGAATGCACACGTATGCTTTTCGCAACGTCGAAGAAGTTAGCCGAGAGGCGTAGATTGTTGCCGTGAATGCACGTTCCATCGCTCTAACCATTTCGCTTCGCTGGTCGAGCTCGAGCGTGTTGGCGGCAGGGTGTCGGAACGGAACGAAAACCGAAAACGAAAAACGAAAAAAACGATATTTTGGACCGGAACGAAAACGTAACCAAAACTTTATCTATTATTTCGTTCCGGAGTGAAAACGAAATTTTTTCAATCGTTTTTCGGTTCACGAGAAAACTTCGCAATCCGGAGCAACTGAGATCGTGCAATGTGAGCATATCTCAGGGTACGGTATTAGCGCGTACCTCAGGCAGGAATTCCAAAGCAGAGATATGTCGAAATTGTGCGAAAAACGAAAACAGTGGCAACCAGAGATGCTTATATTAACGCAAGTGGATTTTTGCGCGCCTGTCACGCTGGCCAGCGTAGAGAGGGCATTGTCGGCGCTGAAGTTTGTTACAGCGAAAGCTGTTATGAGATCACAACAGCTGATTTTGGCGCCATAGTTGTCCACCACCGCCGGTGTCCGTGACCGCTATAGCGTGATATAAAAAAAATAAATGAGAAACAAATTTCTAGGATCGGATGGCATTTCAACCCACGCCCTCTGCGTGGCAGTCTGGTCTTCCACCACAGTGCCACGCTAGTGCTTCTATGCTTGCGAGGAGCGCTTGACAAGCGTGAGTGCTGACGAGCAGTACGGCCCAGTGTTCCGTATTCGATACAAAGGCACAAGATGCCGGAGCGGTGCACTGTTCGAACTAATACCAGCAGATCTAGAGGGTCTTATATTTTTTCGAGAGTTTGCCCAACGGCATATATAGTTAAATATACAGATATAGACCGGTTTCCGCTATATACATCAACAGTGCCCTATGGTGGGGCCCATAGAGCCACAAATCATAATCCGGTGGTCACGTCGGATGAAGGCCCACTGTTCTCAGGTAGCGCCGCCGTATCTGGCTCAGGCCAGGGCATGTCCACAACAGGTGCTTTAGTGTAGCCGCGGACGCTTCATTGGTACAGAATGGGCAAGTATCCCCAAATGGTCCATGCAGATGTTGTGGCCAGGCATATGTGACCGACGGAGTAAGTGCCGCCCCCACACGAAGTCTCCGCAACACCACCTCCTCCTGGCGGGTAAGCCCTCCTGGCGGGTAAGCCCTCCTGGGAGGTTTGCACCACACGGCGGAATTAAATCTTGTGTGGTGCGGCGGAGAATCTCCTTGCGGTGGAGGAACTCACCCCGGGGATCACTCGGGAAAGGCGCTTCTAGAGTACGTGGCAGCTCCCATTAACCAAATCTTATTTTTCTCGATATCCACAACCGCTCCAGACGCGTGGCTAAACTGCTTAGTCTTCTTGAATACTACTTTTGTCAGCATAAAAATACGCTACGTCTTCATTTTAGCATTAACACGTTTAAGCATAAACAATATTAAAACTCCACCATTCGTTCAAACATGCTGACCATGCAAATACTATAGGTAGCGGGAGAACTGCCCCTATGGGAATTAGTAGGGCGGTTGTACTGCACGAGATATGTAACCAAGCTACTATCCCTCGACCTTGGTAACCTGTTTTGCGTACTATTGCAGTTCTTAAAGGGGCCCTGCAACACCTTTCTTAGTTATATTGGAATAGTCTCATTATTGACGTATGACTCTTCACTAGTCATATGCCGCAAAATTTTTTCGAATCCGTCAAGTCTAAGTGGTGTTACCAAATTATAGAGATCACGTTCCGCAGCTTTCTCCCTCAACTCAACGCCGCGAGCGCGCGGAAAGCTGCGCGAGGCGTGAAGGGGGGGAGGGTGGAGGTTCGAGGAGGCGCCGAAGAGTTATGTCAGCGCCGGCGGCATTTTTTTCTTCATTTTTTTCTCTCTGGCGTCTGGGCGCAACCACGTGGTCTGTGGCGCCACTTCCGGTCGGCTTGCGTGGTCCTCGTCGAGCGGAGCCCATCGGGCCGTGTATCGCGCGTGCTTGAAAACTGCGAGTCGGTTTGGTAATGTTGGGTGTGCACCTCGAACTGCCGTAGTGTTTTCATCGCTCTGCCAACCATGGACGCAAACATGCGTGCGCGTTTGGAACGAATGACAGCTGAGATGGGTTTCGACCCACACTCCGATACACCGCCTCGTCGCACTGCTCGCGCTTGAATCGTATTCAACACGGCAAAGCTGCGTGCACCCTTCTCCCAGTGGCGGTACTTCGATGCTGTTTGCTCTTCGAATGCGGGCGCACAGCGAGTGCGGGCTGACAACAAAGAACTAAAGACTAGAAGAAAGGATCGTGGGGCATCGGGCCGGCGCGGACCCATCCCCCGGCTGTCTGCAGCTACCGTGAATCCGAGTCTGCTTGGTTGCTGTGTCGCGGTTTCTCGGGAACGTGAGACTACGGGGAGGATACGCCGAGGTACGGCTCGATGACATACTGAACAGACAGCGAACGGGACTCTCGCCATACAGCGAACACAGGTATCCTAAACTAGCCGGCGCCAGCATTGTTATCGGAGAAATGCTGCACCGCTGCCTCGGTCGGTCGTGAGAACGTGCCGACGATGCAGTTCCCAGCTGACGAGGCAACACTCGAATGGCTGCCACTATCAACGGCAACCGGCGATGGTCAAAAGCACAGAAATATTCACGATTTCGGCACTGCGCATGGTGAAGAAAACGCAACCACGCAACTACGAGCAGACGAGCTGTCGGTGAGACCGGGAGTGCTAATATAAATGTTTGTTCGGTGTTTTAACGGCATAACACAATATAAACATACATATTATCTACTTATTGAACTCAAAATTAACAACGAAGGTAATAATGAGGGTGTTATCGTGATTATAACATCAGCCAATGGTGGAGCTGCCGACAATCGCGTCATATATTGCGGACTAATACATCATTTGTCGAGAGAAGAAGGAGCGATTTTCAGCTGCAGACTTTGAGAATTTATTGTAAATTCCAGGCCGCTCGCTTTGCTATAATATTTGGCTCGCGTGTTCTCGGGAGCCTCGACTACCGATTGGCAGCGCTTTTTGACCCTGCTCAAAAAGTGTTGCAGGGCCCCTTTAATGCATCTGATGACATCAGCTTTATGGGGCGTTCATTCTTAACTCAATAAAACTATCAAGATGCCTTTCTTACGTGGAAAAATCACATTGATGGAATTGAACTACCCGGCCATTCCTGGAGTGCGAATGGGCAAAGTTTTTAAGTTTTTTTTTTAATTCCGAGGAATTGAAAGGAATGGAATTGCGGCAAGTTCTAATTCCCCGCAATGAAATTGAAATGGAATGGAGGCACCCATTCCGCCACACCGCTTCCCACCCACTGCAAAGTGGTCAGCTATAATTCTTTATCATCATCAGTCACAGCACAAAGTGCACATAATGCCTTACAGATGTGTAGCGTGTACCACGAGACTCCGAAGAATGACGAAAAATGGCATAGTGGGAACTTCTCTACTTCAGAAAAATTGGGATGATTTATGGCGTAGTGGGTACCTTGCATGTGTAGTTGTATTATTGCCCCAAGAGACTCTCCAGCGAGCTCTACAAAGTCCGCCCTTCCAGCTTTCGTTGTGACTGTGCTGCGTGTGTCGCGCAGGCCTGTCGATCTCTTTATCAGAACAGCGGTCTCGCACATCAGAGAGTACACTCAATGACGTGCTGCTTCTGAGATCGTGCTGACTCCCTTGACACAAAGCATTGAGCCCACTAAAAAACACAAAGCATTGAGCCCACTAAAAAAATCGTATTTGTCTTTTGAGAAAATAAATACTATGACTTTGAAATTAATACTTGTTTGTGCTAGTTGGTAGAAATTCGTGGTACAGTTACTTCCGCTCCTTTGAAGGACGTATTTTACCCTTGTCCCACTTTTCTAAGAGGAGGGCAAGTAACTACATCACAAATCCAATGTTCGTTATGATTACCTTAACTTCAAATTTTTCCATAAAAAAACCGTTACGAACCGTTACGGAACATTTTTTTTTTCGTTCCGGAACAGAAACGGAACGGAACTTTTTGCAGTGGAACGAAACTAAAACCGAAACGAAAAACATTTCGTTCCGACACCCTGGTTGGCGGCATGCGGCGCTCCATAACATCCACAATAATTGTGATACATGCAATGCACAAGTAGAACTATGGTTTTATTTTGATCTCGCTCAAGGATATTATACATTAAATACAATCAAAGTGACTTACGAGCGTGAAAGAACATTAACGCACGAGGGGACGTGAAGTGCAACTCGTTCCTCGTGAGTTAGCAGCTGATCGTTCACCGTCGCTGTCACTCTCAGTGCTTTCACAGTCTTCTACGTCCAGTGAAAAATCCTCGTCGTCAAGATGGTTTCCTTCAACATCACTGCTGAAAGCAATCTAAAGAATTTCCTCCGCCGAACGACTTCGACCACTCCGCGTCACAACGTTTACAATTAGAGAGACATGGGCGCGAACATTTTGCTCTCAAACCGGTCAACAAGCAAATCGCTTGCAGCCTTGCAGTGTGCTGCCACCTATCAACAAACGTACAAAAACAAGCGGCGCAGCGGTGGTTATGAAACCCAACACACTGGCGAAGGACGGCGTGGAAGGAAAGCATATGATGGAAAGCGTTCGCTCCACGAAAGGCGTCGAGCAGAGGTGTCCTCGAATGATTGAAACGTCGCTCGCACGATTCGTAACAGCGCTTTGCTGACAAAGGATAGAGGTTCTATGTCGCCAACTTGAGATCGCTCAGTTATACAACAGGACATCGCGAGCCCGCGCGACCTCCCGCGTACAGTGTTATGGGACTCATGGACTACAAGAAACACTGACCAATGCTATATGCAAGAAAAACAGGGTGAGCTTCAACTGAATATGTCAGACGATAACATTTAACTAACCTACGTGGCTACAGAAAGCCTCGCGAAGCTGATAGTATGTCTACGCTCTGGGCTAGCACTGATAGCGCGAGTTGCACAGTAGTTTCACGAAAACTTCGCGTCTCGCAAGAACGAATCAGATTTCTCGTGTCACGGAGGGCCCGGTTTGTTCACTGATGCAGGCAACATGCAAAGTCGTAGTGTTCCTTTCTTGCCAACGCGTTAACACTGAGGCTAGCACAGCCGAACAAGGGAGCGACTGCGTAGTGCTGCCATTATGTCGTCTACTAACCCTCCTCGAGAGGACGCTCCTGAATTCCGCTTGGCGGTGCGACAGTCTATGGGCATTGCAAATGCTGCATTCGTGTCGCATCTGACAAACTGTGTTTTGTGCCTGACACTGCAAGAGCGTTTGGGCTTGTTGTTTGTACATGTCATTTTGGCAAGTTGGGAGAGCTTGTAAGGTGCGGAAAAAACGACCTTCACGCCTACGCGTTGACCGGCCTTTTTCATCCGGTGTGATAGCTGGTGCATGTAAGGGATCACCGCGACTTTGTCACGTTTGCTTTTGTCCCTGTGTTCAACACTCTCTCCACTTCTGGGCTTTCTTTTCTTTTTTAAGGTTTCTGCCACAGAAACGAGAAGCAAATCCGGGTAGCCAGCTTCTTTTAGTCGATCCACTTGATTTTGGAAGCTGGTGTCCATCATATGGAAACAGGATCGATCTAGAGCGTTAGTGAAGCAGGAATTCACTATGCCTCTCTTAACCAACTTGCTGTGGGCCGATTTGAAAGGCGAAAGCGGTTTTTTAGCCCGAGGCTCATACATCCAGCATGTGTCCTTTGCACCGAACACAAGTTTCGTGTCTAAGAAGCGAATCGAGTTGTTCACTGGCAGTTCGTGGGTCAAGTCTAGTGGACTCAAGCACTCATTCAAGGCAGAACTGACATTTGATGAAATATCGATTACGCTAACTGATTCACACTTTAAAACTATCAAATAGTTGCCGACAAACCTGAAAATTCGCACGATTTCATCACATCTCAGCCGCTCTTTCAAGTTCCTGTCGAACTTCGCTAGCAAGAGATCGCTATGAATCGGCGCAATGGAAGATCCTATGGACACACCATTATTTTTATAGACATCACCGTTCCATTCTACATAGGTAGACGTCAGATAGGTAGCCAGCAAGTCAAGAAAACTGCTAACACTGGCACCAGCTGCATTCTGGAACGTTACGTCTCCTAGCAGATCAACACATTCTTCTATACATGAATACAAGGCGTCACGAGGAAGAGAATAGCATAAATCTTTAACATCTATGAAAAAAGCACTAAAATGTGGGCGAGGATACTCATTGAAGAATTCAGTGACCTGACTTGAATTCCTGACCAGGAAAGGATCATTCATCGCTAGAAGTTTCAACTTTTTTTGCAAAAACAACCCTAAGGCTTTTTGCCAAGAGCCCTTCTCTGTGACGATGACACGGAATGGCACATCAACTTTGTGTGTCTTTGCCGAAAACAACATTTCTAGAGCAACTTCTCACTTTTTTCTATCTTTTTTTGCTACTTCAGACAAGCCAAGCTGAGTGCACAATTTTTTCGCCTTAGATTTGACTTTACCAAGGTCAATATGACTGCACTTTTGGAAGACAAATGTGACCGCACTTACAGCTTTCTTCAGGTACAGGCCTTTGTCGAGGACAGCGAAGACTCCCTCCTTCTCCGAAGGCCCAACACACAGTTCATTGTCTCGGAGGTAAGAAATTGTCCTGCTTAAAGGTAGACTACTGGTGGACAGCTTAGCTCTCTGAAGTACATCTACTCCTTCAGACACGCAGCTGTTACATTCCTCTTGAGGAGCAAGACTTGAAACACGTCTAACTATGGCCAGAAGATCCGGTGGAGTGTACTTCTTGTCTACGGCATATTTTGGGGCCTAAGATCAACGTCCGTCATACGAAGTCTGGAAGAACAACGTCACCACAAGTGTTGACAACACCTTTGAAGCGTCGCTTCGCCGAGATATCGGAGCGTAGCCTCCTGAGTTCACCCGCCCACAGAGTGTCAGTGGTATGCTCGATGCGTGCTGTGTACTCCTTCATCCTTCGTCTTCTTATATGAGGACTGAGCTCTTGTTGAAACTGAAGTTGCAGGGCTGCTTTATATATGCGAGCCTGTCTATTCCACTCTGCTTTCAGTATCTTACAGCTCCGAAGACGATGGCTGCTAGAGGGGTAGAAGCCACCGAATAATCCTTTCACATCTGGTGGCAGATGCTTCTGTCTAATGTTGAACGCGAACGCACGGGCACGGCAGGTAGCGAGCGCGACGAGGGTGATGAGAATAGACGGATGAAAGGTTAGGGACGAAACACTGCCCGACGAACTAGAAATGCAGCTAAGCAAAGTGGAAGAGTGGGACAGTTGGTGATTCATGATTGAAGTATATTGCGCGGTAGACAACACGGACAACTATAGAAGACGGGGACAAGCGCAGACTATCGACTGAAGGTTTATTTTTTCACATGATACATACATAAGAATGAAACAGAAAAAAGATCAAAAGAAAGCTGTTAACAAACAAAGAAAAGCATAATTTGTACACTCGATGCACGAGACTTCGATCATGAATCGCCAACTGGCCCAGTCTTCCACCATTCTGACGGGAGCAGCCTGAGGTGCGGCAGGCTGTACAGGGCGATCGCCTAGTGGAAGCATAGACAGTTGGCGCGCAATCTGGCCGGAGAATGACATAACGGCCGCCGGGTTGGCGGCAAGCGTGAGACCCGAGAGCGAGTTGGCAGGTGCAATAGCGCTTTGCGCAAGGACCCTTTGTCGACGCAACTCATCGAAGCTCTGACAGAGTGTGCCGATGGCTGCGACAGGAGTAGGGTTTCGCGCAAGAAGCATCTGAAATGCGTCGTCCTCGATGCCTTTAAGGATATGCTTCACTTGGTCCTCTTCGCTCATGGAGAAATCGACGCGGGCACAAAGGCATCCTCTATGTAGCTGGTGTATGTACGTATCGCCAGGCAGTTGAGCGCCGCTGGCGTAGACGTTGCTCAGCGCTGAGCTTTCTCAAGGTGGGGCGGCCGAAGGCTTCCGTGAATGCTGTCATGAAAGCGGTCCAGGTCTGTAGTTGATGCTCATGACTGTGGAACCAGAGGTTCGCAACGTCAGCGAGATAGAAGATGACGGCACGTAGCTTGGCCGGGTCATCCCATTTGTTGCGCTCGCTGACGCGCTCATAGACAGAAAGCCAGTCTTCTATGTCAGTCTCACCTGCTGCGCTGAAGAGTGGAGGATCGCGTTGCCGCTGAACGGCGCCGCAGAAGTAACAATTCTGTTTGTTTTTCCTCAGCTTTCTCTTGTCGACGGGAGGTGGCGTCACGTCGAACATACGTCATCCAGACGTGTTTCATTACTCGGTGAGGAGGTTTCGGTCTGCGTCTGTTGCTGCTGGTTGTAGCGCTGTGATGCTTGCTTTGCATTGAAGTAGAAGTTGTGCCATGGTGTGTGGCACGTCGCAGTGTGGACAGGTGTAGCTGCATAACCTTGGTGTGACAGTGGCTTTTTTTTATTCAATATTTTAAGGGAAACTTGTTTGGGGCTCATCTTAAGACTTCGCACGCGAAATAAGGTGTCCAGGTCTCTGATATACAGGGCGCCCCAGCTAACTATAGCCAGAGTTAAATATATGCCGACGCACTCTATGACGACGGCACCAAGTGCATGTTGCTAACCATTGCATGGAGTAAGTCGCATTATTTTTTGTGTTCTGTTTAATTGCTTAACTGGGCAAGATTAATTAACCAACTTCTGAAGCAACGAAGGTGGGCGAAAATATCTTATTAGGAAATTGTAGATCGGTTTGCAAAAAATCCAGTTAGGCAGCTTCCAACTTTCTGTCTATTAAATATTAGGGTTTTCCTGCATACTGCAGATGCCCGCGAAACACAAATATATACCATGTGACATGCCTGCTTGCACACCGTAGCTACAGTCCTCACTTCATTTTGTGTGTTTATAACTGCGCAAGTGGAGATAACGTTCCGCGTACAAACTATGTGCTTCCCTCTACGCGGTTCATGACAGCGATAAGCAGGCGCAGCGGTTATCGTTTGTGCTGCCGCAAGCAACAGCTGCGTCATCGCACAGCGCACAACCATCGTCGCTGCCTTCCGCATTTCAAAGGGCCCCTAAACAGCCTCTGAAAATACCAAAAACGAACTCGTTATTCTCTCTTGGCGTTTCTCGTCTTTTTTGGCGCACTCCGTGACGCCAGAATGGTGATTCACGTGACGTCATAACAGCTTGTAGCCGACAAGCGCGAAATCCTGATAGGCTCAACGCTTAGTGCTGCCATTGTAAATGTGCGTTACGAAGAAATAAGTGCAAAGGAAGAGATATCACCTGTAGGAAGTGTAGCGAATTGCGAGAAAGAAACCGCTCTCTTGCCTTTGAACTCGAAGTCGTTTAAGGGTTCTTTAGGCGGCAGCACACCCGGCCAAATGTTCGGGTCATTTGCACATCGAACGTTGGGAAGCACTCTAATCACGGCGCGCAGAGGCGTGAAAGCGGTCATGTCACTTGCTCGGGGGTATGTCCCGCGGCCTGCTTGTCCGCACAAACACTACGCATGCGTAACTCTCCTCCTTCCCTCTATTCAACAGCTGCGCGTTACTCCTCCACTTCTCTCCCAGCAGCTGCTTGCGCTTCTCCTACGTTCTCGCTTTTCCGCTCTCGCGGCGCATGTGCTACTCTCCTCCTCTAGTCTCCTCTCCTTCAAGCCGGTAAAGCACTGCGCGCGTTGTTCAGCGCTTGCTTCGGTTGACTCCTCTGAAATGCGGGCTCGGCATACCGAAATTTTCTCTTGCGCAGCGCCGCGATGAGCGCCAGCGCATGCGCTTCCCCTCCCCTTCTCTCTCCTCTGCTGCGCTGCTTCCCTCTCGCGCGCCTGTCGACCGCGTTCCCCGCTCGCCCTGTGAGAATTAACGGCCAGGCTAGAGGGAAGACACGACGCACGTAGTGTTCCTCTTCGCGTTCCACGACGCGAGGTCGGTAGCATGCCCGAGGTCAGTAGCATGCCCAACGAACGCCAACGGAACGCGATCGTGCAAGTGCTCCGGCTTCGCATCGCCTCATAGTCCCCTTTAGCGGGAGATGGTGTAATTTTTTTTAACACGAAAGTGTTTTATGCCGAGGCCCACGAAGACTTACCTGACGTATTCCCGTCATGGATATGACGTTGTAAAGTGTACACTAACAGATGATAAAGAAAAAAAATTTGCAGTGGCTTAGCTCGGCTATGGCAGGATATACGTTGCATTAGCAAAGGTTCAGCTGATTATTCTGAGCTTTCCAGATTGTCTAGGATTATCTTGATTGTCATGCTTACTGCTGCTACAATGACACACACACGGTATACGTTTAATGTGGCACATGCATATTTATTTTTGCTCAACGTCAGGTTGCTTCTTCATTCTTCGTACGCTGAACCGCTAATTGCCAGGCAACTACTTCGGGATCCGATGACATAAGCTTCTCGGCTCTTCTGCGCCGTTGAGCCGCATTTGCGCTCTCCTTCTCCATGGCGTTACCCACCTGCAAACGCCAGTCAGGGGCGCTATCAAGCGGCACCAGCGCATTGTCAGACGGTGACTGCACAGCGAAGGCGAATAGCTGCGCGCGCCATGGCTATGACGTCACCCCTCTCGAATGCGCAGAGCAGCAGGGGCGAGTCGCGCGCGCCGGCGCCAGTCTGCCGGCTTCGACGCCACTCCTCCCGCTCTCCGCCACCATCAGCGGCGAGCCGCGCGCGGCGGTGGCGGAGAGCGCGTGAGATGCTGGCTCCGCACTCACCCTCGCGCATGAGCAGCACGGCTCATGAGGTACCACGCGAAATCGGCTCCGGCTAGACAAGTGTAGCTAACGCTACAAAACTAGAAGAAAAAGTTCCCTCCCTGGCAATCGAACCCACGATCGCTTGCTCCAAAGTGCGCGGTGTTAAACGACTCGGCCACAAAGCGTACGTTCTTCGGCACGCTAACGGCGAGCTATTTATATACACCATTCACCGCTGACGGTACTCAGAACTCGGTGGCACTTCAACGTGTTCTCGTTATCACCAGCGAAATGGGGCGAAGGGTGCGAAGGGCACGCTTTAAAGGTCGTCGCCCCGCTCGTTGCGATGTGCGCGTGCCTCCCTATAGGGCGTGGCCCCCGTGCGCGCGCGCTTACGTCGTGATGGGGGGGGGGGGGGATGTCTTGTGCGTTCACCGCAAAGGTTGCGTTTAAGTTACAGAGTGCACAAAGGTCACTTCGCTGGCTGCAGCGGCCGTGTTTGCGGAAGGAGCGCGCTGCTTAAACACGAAAAAGTAACACCTGTAGCAGTTGTTAGTTCGCGCTCGTCCTGAGTATACTTGTGCGTTCGTTTAGTGCGTCCTTCTTTCTGCTTGACAGTGCTATAGCTGCCAAACACCAATAGGCATTGCACCAAGCTCTCATATATCAATGCACAATAAACGCTCAACTACCTCTGTGAAGACACGTTTCACTTTCTTGTTATACCGATTCCTATGATGGAGGGATCAGCCATGTTTCTTTTTTTTTTTATTGCGTGGACATCTGTAGCAAGGAGAAAAGCACTAATACTTAAAATATAGAAAGTTAGAAACTGTCTAACGGGACGTTTTGCAAAGAGATCTACAGCTTTCTAAGTGGAATTTTTTGCCCAGCTTCGTTGCTTGAAAAGTGAGTTTATTATTATTATTATTATTATTATTATTATTATTATTATTATTATTATTATTATTATTATTATTATTATTATTATTATTATTATTATTATCTGATGTGGATACACAAACATACAGGGACACAGATGGGGAGGGAGCAGCTGACAACTGCCACCGAGTGGGCCACAAGGCCTGCCTACTCCTTCGGCGAACATAGAGGAAAGGAAGATAGGAGGAAAGAAAGATGAAAGTATACAAATGACACAGACGGGTATGAAAATAAGTACCGATTAAGTAATTAGCTAGAACACGAAAAATAGCGTGACTTACTCCATGCAATAGTCCGCAACGTGCATTTGGTCGCGTCGTCATAGAGGGCATCGGCATTTTTGAAAACTCTGGATATCTTTGGGTGGGGCACCCTCTATGTATATAATGGCCATGAGCTGTATAGAGACGCAGAACGCGATAAATATTGAATTCGCACGAAAAAGAAAAGCGCCCGAGGGTCCACGTGTGTAGTGCACCATGGCGGCAAGGGCGCGGTTAGCGAGGAGGACTCATTGGGGCAATGTTACCAGCGCCAACGCGAACTACGCAAGAACAGGACGAGAAGGCCACGCCGTATATGACCGCTGCGATCAGCCGATAGCGGGCACCTCTTGATTGCAAGCTTAATTGCGGACCGAGTGCCTCTTCGATAGCTCTTCTCCTTCGTGGCAGACCCTCGGGACACGTCCGCCAGTAATAAATGTCGCGCTAATGGTCAACGATGTACTATAAATTTCCATGACCATTTCCCCTGCCCAATTCCTGCGAGTGTGGTCCCGTAGTGGCACTTGCGTGGATTAATTAAGCCAGCCAACGGCCAATTTGGACTCGCATATGAGGGTGGATGGATAACTGCTTACACAGTTAAGCTTGGCAAGGGACTCTAAGTAAGTATACGTGAAAAGACCGGCTTGTGCAAACTATGATAAGTGTTTCCCGTAAAATGAACTATTATACCGTTGAACACCGTACGCATGGTTGCATAAACCGGTCACTATGGTAAAGGTCACTGAAATGCTTTTTTTTTAATGCGTAGTTAAAAAGGTTTTTCGTGCGTGTCGAGTAAGCCGTGTTCACTGAAGGGCTTATTTCAAGCCCTCCCTGAGAGTGAGCAAAATTTAAAGCAGCAATTTCAATTAGTTCCCGTTGCGCCACTTGTTTGGCGGCTCTGTTCGTTCTTGAACTCATCAGTAACATAGAGTCATCTCAGTCATAATATAATGGCTATTAGAAATTTCGCCGATATCGGCGATGCAGTGGCGTAGCCAGGGGCTGGCACACCGGGCCCGTGCCCCCTCCCCCCTTACGAATACTTTTTTATTATTTCTTTTGCCATGGCATACAGGGCCACAAACCACAGCTGCCTGCCCGGCCACCTCTTCAGATCAAGGAAGTGCAACCCCCCGCCCTCCACCGAAAAACATTTCTGCCTACACCCCTGCGGCGATGTGTATGTTACCTCGGGACGCTCGCGGCCACCTCAACGACAAGTAGGTCACTGAAGTTCAAATCAACCGTTGATGTCGCGCGACCCTGGAAAACTTCCCTGGGTGGTGAAGTACGTGTTTTAAAGTATTAGTGAAAGAATACATACCAGAAAAGCCAACTTGGAGCTTGTACGTGAGTGAAAAGAGCGCGCTTTTTCTACACTTTCAACGTAGTTTAATAGTTGTCGTTTGTCCCAGCAGCACCATCACGAGATTTGTTGGCCGCGGCAACGACACATTGTAATTACTCCTTCCTTCGCGATACTATCACGCCATTGTTCTCCCGTGATGCTGTAGCGTAATCGATGCGATCGGGCTTTTGTCTTCTTTCCTTTTCTTTCCTTCTTTTTTTAACGCGCGGATAACACAGACTTTCAAGAACGAGGGGACGTGGCGCAGCGACGATGTCCCGTCCCCTCAAGCAACGCCTGTGGCGCCAGTGTGTTTCCTTGCCACCGCTTTGCCAGAGTGCTCTGTTCCGTCGAGGCCGGCATGTGGCGTGGCGTCGCATCCAATGGGAATTCAGGTATGTTTCGCTGGGACAGACGCCGGCTTTTTCTCTCTATGAGCCAATTGATGCTTTCGCATCAATAGCTGCGGCTTCAAGCCCATGCATGTGTCGGCGGTTGCGTAAGTTTTTTGGCGCCAAGAGTGTGCAATAAAAGCGCAATGGAAGATCTTTGCGTTACAGCGACCTTGTCTCCAACACTAGTTTTAACAGCAAAGCTGTTTAAGCTTTTCGTTTGTCCGTATCCCATAGACAAGAAACGGCGCTTGGCGATGACGTCACTGCGCGTTGCCTAGCAACCCCTTGGCATAGCTGTGTATAGCATGGTATAGCAAGGGGGTGGGAAAGGGAAGTGAGGATGAGAAGGAGGGAAAGGAGGAGGTGAGAGGTTAAAGCATAGCATAGGCTTGTATAGTATAGTATAGGAAGGAATGGCAAAGGGTAGTGAGTATGAGTAGGAGAGAAAGGAGGAAGGTAAGGCCACCAGCTTAGCAATTTCCTCAATCATCGTACCACTAGTGCGCAGCTGCCCAATTTTTTCTTAGTTCTTGTTTTTCTGTTGCCCTTGACACACAGTAACGTGGTGGCTCCTTGCTTGGCTGTGTTCTGGGGACATTTTTTTTTTTGTTGCGATAGCAATTATATGGACAGTCTCGGCTGGAAAATGTCCGTCCCCGTCGCCATCATTCACCGTATATGTATAAGTATGCATATATATAGAAAGGCCACAAAGAAAAAAAAATAATTAAGAAATTCTTTCCGACCCGCGGAATCGAACGGGCGACCTCTCGCTTTGCAGCCCGCCGCGTTAGGCGTTAGACCACGACAGCACCCTCTGTCAGCCTGCTAACGGCGAGCTATTTATATACACCATGTAATTCAGCATGCTTTCTTAGTGGCCACATAGATGGCGCGACGTGCGCGCGTGTTGCGCGCTTTAAAGATCGTCGCCCCGCCCCTGCGAACGCCGTTGCTGTTCGCTCTACAGGGCGTCGTCGCTTTCGTGCGCTTATCTCAAGGAAAGAAGGGGCGGCCGGAGGGGTGCTTCGCTTCGCTCGCTGCAGCGGCCGCGTTTGCGAAAGGAGCGCGCTGTTCAAACAGAAATAAGTAACAACTGTGACAATTAGTTTGCGCTCGTCTTGTGTGTACCTGTTCGTTTGTTTCTTGCGTCCTGCTTTATGTTTGAGCAGTGCGCTTCAAGTGTCGAGCTGGACGCATTAGTTCGCGCTCGTCCTATGTGCGTTCTTTTCGTGCGTCCTTTGGGCTCGAGCGACGCGCTGGCAATTTCGAGCTGCTTTCCGTTCTTCGCGTTACATTACAATTTATTGCTATCGCAATCTCTGCTTCGCCGTTGCGGCGAAACTGTGACTTTTTTTTTGTAGCCCACAGTCAGTTGGCAACTGTACTGGATAAATTGATATTTCCGGCACTTCTTGTTTCTAGCAAGTCTGATGGCGACAACGGAACGATGACGACGTGACAATGCCAGCGCACTTGTGATTTATTCTCCAGTTATTCATAATCCGTGCACTCCATCCTCCTTATCACCATTCGTTTTGAAACCTTGAATGACGGAGCTGCACTTGCTTCGGGGAGCCGGCAACACTAAATGGCGCATCTCAACCAAGAATGTGCCAAAGCACAAGAGCTAGAGCGGATCAAATGATTTAAATGTGAATCCCGACCACCTCCATCTTACTATATAGGATTGTACTGACGTCAGAATATTTATTTTTTGCAGCGCCGACACAGCACTATTGTAAGGGGGAGGGGGGAGAGGGAGAGCGGTGCATATTACATTTTACCAAAAACAAGACAAGCATAAGGCAAAGATTAAGCGGAGGAACAAAATAAAGCAAGCACAAGAAAAGTTAGTCAACAGCAACGTTGTACTCAGAAAGCAGTGTACGTCGCACAACCTGACAATTGTAGTCATTGCTCTTTTTAGGCAAATTGTTCAATGTAAAAAAAAAATCGGCAGATCCCACGCTTTGTGGAAATCGGTTTCGTGCAAAGCAGTCAACGAGTAGTTCTATGTCGCATTTCTGGCTATGAGGCAAGCTTTACAAGGTGGATCGATGTCTTTTTGTAAGTGTAGTAGCTGAGTGCACATCGTGGGCTTACCAGGCACGTCGACAACACTGGCGTTTAAAAGGTAACTTATGGTCTGACTTAACGTCAGCACTAACGTTAGAGCACAGACGTTACAATTATCGAAAAAAAAGTATACTTTACGGTGCGATGATGTTAATATCATGTGTAGCTTTCGTTAGCGTATTCTTCCGGGGCCGAGCAACGCTTGAATATAGCTTGCTGAATCATATTAATACAAATGTAATGTTTATTAGACTGTTATAGAAGCGGAGCCAACACTGGAACCACAAATGACGTTAACCTGATATGACACCTGTATCGTAGGAGTACATATGCGGTGTTTATTGCTTTGTTATAAAGTTAGATAGCCAGCACTACAACCAAAACTAACGTTGCACCGACATTACGCTTGCGTAGAATCTCTTTCCAAAGCTGTTTCTAGACCTGGCGTAGCTCTGTGGTATAATACCTGACTGCCACGCAGAATGCTTCGGTTCGATTCCTGCTGGAATTAGTTTTTATTCTTTGCATTCGTCGGGTCAGCGCTGCTGGTGTAGGGTTTTTTTTTTTTTTTAACGCTGACGCATTTAAGTTACCAGTGTCTGTTCTCGCCGTTCCTGAGTAGATTTAAACTGTCAATCACATGTGGCGCGCATACCCGTATACCGCGGCCCGTAGTAAAATGTGCCACACGTGTCTGGACGGAAGGGTTTGACGACGTACGCGACAGGATTTTCCGTTATTCTTGTAATGACCAGAGAGTCATATTCGTCGAACTCTCTTAACCCTTCCATGCCAATTTTGGTCTACGCCATGTTAAGGAGGCGATCATGAGAGCACCCAGACGTAGGCGTATGTATGTATGTATAGATAGATAGATAGATAGATAGATAGATAGATAGATAGATAGATAGATAGATAGATAGATAGATAGATAGATAGATAGATAGATAGATAGATAGATAGATAGATAGATAGATAGATAGATAGATAGATAGATAGATAGATAGATAGATAGATAGATAGATAGATAGATAGATAGATAGATAGATAGATGTCGATTCCACGAAAGATCAAAAAAGGGTGTATATTTGATGCTTCCGATTTTCCTGATAATCTTGTATGTTGTGCACATATGACTGCACAGCACGAAAACGCAGTTCGTCTTCAAATAACAATTTTTTTCAACACAGCAAAATTCGACAAGTGTCGCCGGTTGACGACGACCATTTTACGAAGAGTGCGTTTTCGTAACTTCGGAAACATGCTGGCAGCTAATCAAGCTATATATTACAAATATTTATCTTTTTAGCGGAAGTAGAAGTAAAGAGGAAATAGCTCTTATCATTTCATGGAATTCTGAGCAAATTATGTATTTTTAAAAATTTACGAAAAACGCTGCGTTTTTGAAAATCCGTCAAATTTGGGACGCTATGGCTACTTCTGTGAACATCTTAGTTTGTTCATATTTTCAGTATGAATAGGCCTTTATGCGAATAATGAACCTCTGCATTTGTATTTCTCTAATAATTTTCAAAGCACTAAATTTTCATGTTCGAAACACCAAAAAGAGAAAAGTGCTCCTCAATTCGAAAATCTATAATAAAAAAACCCCAATCTCAATTTTGTTCAAAGTCCCCCAAAATGTTCTCAAAGGACTGCAGAATGATATTCTGAAAAAAACATGTTGCATCATTTTTATTAGAACAAAAGCAGAAAACGTCAAACAATGTGCTTCCAGACCGTGGTGGCTACTGCGTAAAGGACATCTCTAGTAACAAGAAAATACAGTAACACGTCTTTTTTCTTCTCTGAGCTTCGCTAAACAACAATAATGATCTATTGTCGGAAATTGGGAGCTGTTCTGTAAAGAAAAAAAGTCACAGTTTCGCCGCAACGGCGAAGCAGTGATTGCGGTAGCAATAAATTGTAATGTAACGCGAAGAACGGAAAGCAGCTCGAAATTGCCAGCGCGTCGCTCGAGCCCAAAGGACGCACGAAAAGAACGCACATAGGACGAGCGCGAACTAATGCGTCACAGCTCGACACTTGAAGCGCACTGCTCAAACATAAAGCAGGACGCAAGAAACAAACGAACAGGTGCACACAAGACGAGCGCAAACTAATTGTCACAGTTGTTACTTATTTCTGTTTGAACAGCGCGCTCCTTTCGCAAACGCGGCCGCTGCAGCGAGCGAAGCGAAGCACCCCTCCGGCCGCCCCTTCTTTCCTTGAGATAAGCGCACGAAAGCGACGACGCCCTGTAGAGCGAACAGCAACAGCGTTCGCAGGGGCGGGGCGACGATCTTTAAAGCGCGCAACACGCGCGCACGTCGCGCCATCTATGTGGCCACTAAGAAAGCATGCTGAATTACATGGTGTATATAAATAGCTCGCCGTTAGCAGGCTGACAGAGGGTGCTGTCGTGGTCTGACGCCTAACGCGGCGGGCTGCAAAGCGAGAGGTCGTTCTATTCCGCGGGTCGGAAAGAATTTCTTAATTATTTTTTTTTCTTTGTGGCCTTTCTATATATATACATACTTATACATATACGGTGAATGATGGCGACGGGGACGGACATTTTCCAGCCGAGACTGTCCATATAATTGCTATCGCAATAAAAAGATCGTTCCAATTAAATGCATTTGCGACACTACTTATATTCCTCGTCGACAGGCAGCACAGACATTTTCATTCCTCTGGATAATTTTTTTTTAGTAAATGCGCTTATATCAAAGCAACAAAGCTAAACGCGAAATTTGTGTAGCTGAGTCGATCATGCATTGTAAGAATGTGAGAAATCGCAAATGGCGACAGTGGTGAACAGCGAGTACCGCAGTGCAACCTAAGCACAGCAGCCACACATTGTTTGCCAGGCTTTGTCGCTCTGCACGAGAAACTGCTGTGGTGTCGATTGCGTTGGTTACACGATACATTTTTCACCGCTCGCCGCTCTCCCGCCCGGTCTCTGGATCCGCACTGTGCGGATCGTGTGGCGGATCGAGTGGCCCGCGCTACAAGCACTCGTGTAAACGGAGTAGCATGCATTAGGCGGACAGCTGCAAAGGGCGGCACGATAGACGCCCGCCTGAGCAGACGACAGCAACGAGCACGGCTGTGCCAGTCAGCCGAACACCACCTGAGATAGAAGTTAAGCATCCAAATTGTGCTTCACTTTGATGCGATCACTGTCCTACGCTCTGAAGGTGGCTATGCGTAGGCGTTATAGATATGACCGAGATTTTGTACGGACTGCCTCATGGTGCACAAAAAGAAAATTCCGCTGCAGCGGAATTTTTGTTATGTAGAAGATATCGGATTGAGTCTCTTTTGTGGAGGGTCATGAAGTAGGATGCGCGCACAATTCAAGAGGGAGACCAGATCTGCCAGCACTGCTTCAAGAGATACAAGAAGATGCAAAACAAAGCAGATGCAATGTAAACAAAACGTGTTTTGTCCGTGGCCAGAACTGCTGCCACCAATCTTCACGTAATCGATTCTTTTTAAACTCTGCATTGATCACATAAGGTTTGAAAACGCACACATTTGGGCCAACAAAAACCACACCTCTTGGCGACCGCTCTCCAGAAATTCATTTCCATTCATGAAGAGACCTTGGCTTTTATACCAATCTCTCAATTCTGGCACAGCACATCATCATAAGAGACGCATGGAGGGAATGCGTTCTTTAGCACTCAAGATATGAATTATACTCAACTGAAATAGATGAAAGAAAAGGAGGCTACAACTGAAAGTGCCTACTGTGGACTGAGGGATGTCTAACACTGGCGTGAAGTCGCAAACCACGCGAATGCATTTAATTGGAACGGTCTTTTTCTTTACAAGGCAGTTCCCAATATCCGACCATAGATCATTACTGTTGTTTAGCGAAACTCAGAGAAGAAAAAAGGGCAAGGTTCTCGCTGCGCAAATATAAGAAGCGAGAGAGCTGGCCGACGCCTTTGAGTGCGCCCGCCAGAGCCATATATACCCTTCGGGAGAGTTTGGCGATGCTTTCATCTCGCCGCTTTCCGCGCCCCGCCCCTGCGCCGCCCACTTCTCATGACGTAAACCCTCTCTCCTCGCCGGCGGCGGCAGCGCGGCGCGTAGTCTGGCAGAGCCGCGACGGCGAGGCGCCGGCGCACCGCATTCGCACGATTGCTGAGGAGCGCGCGTAGGTCGCGACTCTTGTGTGAAGCCGCGTATGATATCGTGCGCGTATTCATGCGTCATTTTGTTGCGTGCGATGGGCTGTTGTTGCGCAGTTGGCTGCTCAAACAGCAGCGCGCAGGGTTTCCGCTTTTTTAGGCTTCCCAAGGAAAAGAAGCGACGACGCTTTTAGATTAGAAACATCAGACGCAGCAAATGAACCCCGGCCGACTGCTCCGTGCTATGCGGGTGACGTACTTGAGTATTTCGCTTGAATATTGCTGGTATTGTAAACAGCGTACCATTAACACAAACCTATTATTCGTTGTGCAATGGGGCCCTTTCAGGCGCACAAACTTTAAAAATCATTTCCTCACGCTGAAAAACGGTGTTTTATGGCTCGCGTTTCGAACGCTCGGGCAGATTGAAATTTTGCAGCGATCACGCTATAAGTGTCCAACGTGATGTGTTGCGTGCACGTAATTTATCGCGCGTTCTGAGCATGAGCTTGGGATGTTACCATGATGACGTGAGGCGAAGATTTATTTCGATATCGCAAATTACTGCCGGCGCGCGTCAGCTGTGGCGGTTATCTGGCATGTGTTTCTGGCACGCTATGTGGTCTGCGTTTCCGTGACTCTCAGCCTGTGGTGTCATTTACCGCTGTGTTGTTGCTTTTGTGCATGCTACCAGGTTCACGTTTAATTCGCGCATGTAAATCAATGCGCGCCTCTGTGCTAAGCAAATGTACGTACCTTGCGCTTTTTCGTCATGCACATATAGTGCACGATTTCTGTGCTCGCGCACGAAGCTCTTCTACTATAGCAAGTGGCCCTCGTGTGCTCGATGAAATTTCGTGATTAGGAAGTATAGGGCGTGAAGGATTTGAGCAGAAAAATGATTTTCTAAAGTAAACCAACAGGATGTCTGCCATTACAGACTAGCACAACGAAGTATTGTTTTAATTTAACACACTCCTTCTAGGGGCCCTGCACCTGATTTGGCGAAAACCTTAGATGCCTCTGCAAACGTGAAAATTGACCGCCGGTGTCCGCGGCGTCGGCGTCCCGCGTCGGCGGCGTCAACACGAGGGATGTGAAAAATCACGCAATGACGCCACCATACGACCAAAGCTTGTGACGTCATGATGACGTCGAATAACGTGACTTCACGCGATGACGTCCTCACATGATTGCAACACCTCCAAGACCGGAGGCGCTGCAAGCTTTTTGCACGTCGCTTGCATTGCCTTCGTGGTTGGTTGTCCGATCATAGAGGCTGTGCAAAGGGTCGATGTCATGTGATGAAGTTATCACATGACGTAACGTAATCTGACGTCAACATGACGTCATTGTCACGTCACAAATTTTACCTATCTATGACGTCCTGCTGACGTCATCACATGATGTTTTAATGCCTCCAGGATCCGAGCCGTTGAAAGCTTTCGGCACCTTACCTGGTCTTATATTGCTTCCGTGATCCGTGGATCGATCATAGAGGCTGTGCAAAGGGCCGATGTCATGGGATCACAATATCAGATGCCGTAACGTAATCTGACGTCATCATGGCGTCGTTGATACGTCACATATTTGAGCTATCTACGACGTCCTCGTGACGTATCACATGATTTTTTTTTGCCTCACTCGTGTTGGCGCCGAAGTATCGGGACTCCAGTCAATTCGCGCGTTTCATGAGGCATCTAAGGTGTTCGCCCTAAAAGGAATGTTTTAATGACCATGACATTCAACAGCGTGAATCCTGCTTCCATGAACTGCTGAAAGCGCGAGCATGGAAGATCCGATTTCTGACTGTAGTCATCTTGCGCACTCGCCGGTACTTTGCTCCCGAAGCAAATAAAGAAATCAATGTTATATATGTAGCACACTCAACAGTTCAACTCCAACTTCGGAGCAACCATCATCGCAGGGTGGAAAAACTTCTCACGAGATCACTGTGCAGAGAAGCACCAGCTGAACCGTACTAAACATCTTCAGCGTCAGAAACATTACGAAGCGTCGTTATTATTAAACCTAAGCTTCAAAAAAAAAGTTAATCAAGACAACAAACCAAAATAGACGCAAACCCACAGGTCTTCATAGCACGAAAACTCACCGATGATCACGATACTCCCTCATGCGAATTCTGAGCGCAGCTTTGTGTTGAGGCAACGCCAACTGTGTTTGAAGTTCTGGCTATCCGCATTGGAACATTCGTTACATATTGCCACAGAAATTGCCAGTGCTAGAGTGCTAGGCACACGACTATGCATTGCAGGCGTCGCGAATCAAGCGAAACGCCAACATCGACATCCCCGTCACGACAAGCGAGACAGTCGCAGCGCACCTGCCAGATCTGCATGCGCACGAGCTCCGACAGAAGGGCGAGCGCGCGTAACGGATGAAGAAAGCGATGTTAGAGGCCAGTGGCTCGTGATATCGACAGACTCCGCGTTCGCTGTCTTTCGTCCTCGTTCGCTCTATCGGTTACGCCGACGACGCCAACGGCGATGCCGAACAACGCAGGAACGGGCGCCTAAGAGCTGCGCTCTAAAAGCACAGCGCGCATCATAGAACATCGTGGACTCGAATCGGCGTACACAACTCAGTTTCACAATGATTTGGACACGTCTTATTCACTCCATATTCTTCATTAAACGTGTATAACAATGTTCTTGCACAATTTCGCTTTCGCAATTTGTTTAGGAGCGCTATATTTCACGAACGAACAGCGCGTACATAGCCTCAGCCGTGCGCCCGTCGCGCGGAAATACTATATATGGCGGACGGCGCCGGAGCGGAGGCGTGGCGGTGACGCAAACGGCGTCATCGCCGCTCGGCGACGTCACTGCCCCGCCCATTCGCCAGACTCTCCCCATCTACGGCGCTGGCGCCCGCGCGCTCCTAGCGCCATCTCGCTGGTAATGAAGAAACGCTTATAAGCGCCTCCATCTCGGAGGACTGCAAACGGTAAAGGGTGTGTATATGACGCTCGCCGTTAGCTGCCAGTGGGATGTACGCTTTGTGGAGTAGTGCTTAGCGCACCGCGCTGCGAATTCAGAGGTCGCTGGTTCGATTCCGCGCTTCTGAAGCATTTTTCTGATTTATTTTTCTTTGGGATATTGATGTATATATATACTTATACATATACGCAGCATGACGGCGGCGACGGCGACGGCAAAAATCAGCCGAGACTGTCCATATAATTGCTATTCGCCGCGAGATCGGGCTACAGGTGGCAGCACCGTCGCCGTGCTAGTGTGGATAGGCGGTTGTCGGCGTGTATACAAACGTGCACAACAGCGCTTCGTTGTGAGCGATGTGACCCGATTTCCGGCAAACAAAATGCATTGACTGCAGCTTTGTGGTAATATGTGCGCTCTTCATTCCCGAATTATTGCACGAAGCGCGCCGAGCGTTACAATTACTTCTGAGAGAAGCGCATTCCGCCAACGAACGGGTTCCTCGCCTTCGGCGACAGTCGGCGTTTTCGCAATGGGTGATGTTTTTTTGTTGTTTTATTTGTACAATTTTAGCTTGTGTTCCACATACTACGCACTGCTGTATAGCGCGACTGAATTAACCATTTACTTCTTGTTCATTTGGATGCCCCTCAACAAAAACAAAGCCCGTATTCCTGCACGATGAGTTCAAATAGCACTTTGTGCACTGCGTGCTCAAATATTCATTCGCATTTCTTATTCAGTTCTCCATGAAATGTAAGACAGTTGATAGGTTTATTGAGGAAAGCTACGTGGCTGACAGCGCTTTATCGCTACGGAGACGTTTAACACGCACACGCTTGTTTTTATTCCAGTAACAGTACACAAAGGTAACTGTACAGCACGAAAATTTCTTCGATTGATTACTTGCACGACAGTAATGGAACAAAGGTACGGTTATTTTACGGGACCAAAGTACGTTTTTTCACACGAATAATGTCCGCTGCCTTTCATCAATCTAAACAACGCAACATAAACGCTCAAGAAAATGTAAAGAAAAAAAAAAGATGTGGCTTCGCGTGAAATTACGACATAAATGTAAACTACACCGTTTGGATTAATCTTGACCATCAGGGCACTTTAACGCGCACCTTAATCTAAGTACACGGGTGTTTTTGTATAAATTTTGTATAAAAGGCTATATTCACATGAGATTTAATAACTCTCATCTTTAGGGCAACGTCGAGTGCACTTTTCAATACGCTTGAACCACAGAGCGGCACCTACACTGATATGACTCTCGGGAACGGAGGGTACGACGACCACAAACAGCACTCTCGACAAGTGCACTCTCTGATCTTATTACAGTACATATACAGCCAATCAAGGCCAAATGCTTCTTTACATCGTGTTAGGCATACGTACGAGCGGTTGAAGTTGCACTAACGCAACGGAACAAACCGCCTCTTGAGGATCTTCATGACGTACGCGCACGTGCAAACACAACGGGGCTAGCAGACGACGCATGGAGCAATCCACACTAGGCGCGGTTCAGCCAGAAGCCGCTAGGCGGCGACTCCGCTCGATCTCGCGTCCAATCGCATAAAAAGACGTGTTACTGTATTTTCTTGTTACTAGAGATGTCCTTTACGTAGTAGCCACCACGCTCTGGAAACACAATGTTTGAGATTTTCTGCTTTTGTTCTAATAAAAATGATGCAACATGTTTTCTCAGAATATCATTCTGCAGTCCTTTGAGAACATTTTGGGGGACTTTGAACAAGATTGAGATTATGGTTTTTTTATTATAGATTTTCGAATTGAGGAGCACTTTTCTCTTTTTGGTGTTTCGAACATGAAAATTTAGTGCTTTGAAAATTATTAGAGAAATACAAATGCAGAGGTTCATTATTCGCATAAAGGCCTATTCATACTGAAAATATGAACAAACTAAGATGTTCACAGAAGTAGCCATAGCGTCCCAAATTTGACTGATTTTCAAAAACGCAGCGTTTTTCGTGAATTTTTAAAAATACATAATTTGCTCAGAATTCCATGAAATGATAAGAGCTATTTCCTCTTTACTTCTACTTCCGCCAAAAAGAAAGATATTTGTAATATATAGCTTCAGTAGCTGCTAGCATGATTGCGAATTTACGAAAACGCACTCTTCGTAAAATGGTCGTCGTCAACCGGCGACACTTGTCGAATTTTCCTGTGTTGAAAACAATTTTTATTTGAAAACGAACTGCGATTTCGTGCTGTGCAGTCATATGTGCACAATATACAAAATTATCAGGAAAATCGGAAACATCGAATATACACCGTTTTTGGATCTTTCGTGGAATCGACCTAGATAGATAGATAGATAGATAGATAGATAGATAGATAGATAGATAGATAGATAGATAGATAGATAGATAGATAGATAGATAGATAGATAGATAGATAGATAGATAGATAGATAGATAGATAGATAGATAGATAGATAGATAGATAGATAGATAGATAGATAGATAGATAGATAGATAGATAGATAGATAGATAGATAGATAGATAGATAGATAGATAGATAGATAGATAGATACGCTCAAAGTGCCAAAGGTTCGCTAAGAAATGCTTCGCATTAAAAAAACGTAGAGAAAAATGAATATCTAAACGTTTTAATGTCGCGCTGTACTTCACGGACCTTCAGGTATGGTCCCGACGACATGGCACAAAATTTGGAGGTATAGGGTTGTTCTTTTTGTGTCCCTGTTTTTCCCTAACGGATTTTGAAAATGTGAGCATATTTGTGGCGTTTTTTTTTTTTCTAAAAGAGCCAAATCCAGAGGCCGAAACTGAGCTAAATTTCACGTGAGCGTAAAACGCGCCTAAGTATCTTTAACTTTTCAGATAATTGTAATCAAAATGGGGCAATTCCTGGTTGTAACGTGACCTCAAAAACGCAGTTTCGAATAGAAAATGAGCGAAATCCTTCGCGTGCTTGAATAAAACTGAGCCCGATCCATTAAACAACACTGCGTGAACAATCGTGGCCAAAACAACCAACATGGTCACATCTAAATTGTTTCATTTGTGTCCTAGTTGCTTTGCTATCGCGCTTTCGTTCCACAATTAGTTTTTCTTGGGCGAGTTGGCACTTACTGAAGGACATGATGTTGTAGGGCAAAACTTGAATATAAAGAGCAAGAGGCTGACTTTCGCACTTCTTTCTTTCTTTTAGTTTTTCTTTTTGAGTTTTACGTTACAGTATCATGTCCTTCTTTCGCTCCCAAACGGTATATTTGAAATAGCAGACAACTGAAATGAAGATATTGGGCACCGATCTATTCCTTGAAGAAACAGAAGTGATCCGAAACGGCGCGGTATAAACGGGCTAAGAAGAAGAAGAGCTGAAGCATTTTTGAAGGCCTTCAACAGATGCCAATAACAAGAAGGCGCTGCCGACAGTCCAGAATGGTGCACCTATTGCCTGGAAGCACCACTCGCTCTTCAACTCTAGTCATCGCCATTAAACCCATGCAACAAAGAACGGCACCGACGGAAGCCCAAGGATGATGTCAATTTTGTCGCAAAATATTGCTATATCGTTGATTCGCTGCAATTTAAACTTCTTTTACAAGCTAAATCAAGCCCAAATGAAATGTTCCAATCTATAAGAGCCAAATCCAAATTTTGCTCCTGAATACCGACTATAGTGGTCTATACAGATTTTAGCCGCAATATAGATTTGAGGTGTTTGGGTGACATCAGAACACCGGCCCAAAGTTGTTGGATCAGGCGCGACCATATTGTCAGATGCAAAAAACTGCGTTTTTCTCAGCTTCATTTGAAGCGGAGGCTGTTTCAGAAAAGAAAACGCCACATTTTTTCTCGCTGTTCGCTCAAAGGTGTCCAGTCGAATGAAGCTTTATTCACTGGCAGGCAGATACATTTGAAGTAAACCTGGCAGCCCTAATTTAAACAAGTTCATGCATAGCATGTGGACTAGCATTATGCGTCTTCCAGACTATACGCTAGTACATATACTATCTTAGTGGCGAACTAAATGCCAACCGGGAATCGGTCGGAAATACTGTAGGTCCGACGTTAGCAACTAGTTCCCAAGCAAATCTGTCACGCTCTGTTGCTTTGCGAAAGTGGCGCTTAATGAAGTTCGACAGCCTACTCTTTCTCGGAAAGACATTTGATTTGCTTTTCTAAATAAGGTACAAACCTAGATACTTTTAAACTAAAACTAAACTGTCAGTGACATTCGGTCATAAGTGCATGTACCTATACAACTGCACAAGGCTTGCGTGTAGATAATATAATATACTGACATTTGAAGGCATTCAAATAGGTGGTCCTGTATTCACAACAGCAATAAATGTTGATAAAGTCGCACCGCCAAAGGTTTATATCGGAAGCACTCTTTTTTCGGTGGTAAAATGCACAATCGTCAGCAAAAAGTGAAAATTTTCTAGTTGTTTCTTGAATATTACAATGTCGTTTATATATATGAAGAAAAGCGAAGGCACCAAAATAAAGACTTGAGCAAGCACCTGGTGATAACGAGATACGCCCGGACTGGCAGCAGTTTATAACGACCGTTCGCGGACGATCGCGCAGATATATTCTCCGATACAGCCAAGGGCTTTATTGCGTAAAACCAAGGAAGGACATATTATGTAACAACAGCACACTGCAACATTATCAAAGGCCTTCTGAAAATTCAGGAAGACAGAGGCGTGGCTTGCCCATTTTCTCAGGGGAAGGGGGCGTGCCGAAACCACAGGGAGAGAGAGAGAGAGAGAGAGAATAAAATTGAATGAAAAGGATGGCTCAGTGGCCAAAGTAGAGGTAAGGGTCGATGGTAAGGATCATAAAATAAACAAACAAATATAAAAGAAACCAAACGTTCCTAATCTAACGGTCAAGCTGGCCTCGAACACAAACTCCAATTAAGAGTTGATATAGTTCGTCTGAGGGGGCAGTGTGTTCCATATGCCTCCAGTGCAGTAATACCGCGTCCCTTGTGGTTGTCGCACACTGTCGCGAGGCCGTGACAGTCCCACAAAAGGGCTGTCGAACGAGTACCGCTATCGCACGTGTGTACTACATACTGCACGTCACTGGTAGTGGCATCACGGCCGCTCCAGGGGGAGAAGTGGTTTTCGTGCAGTCCCTTCGCCTTGAGAGCACGGCACGTAGAAAGGTATACGAGCCGTTTGCTGGTGTCTGCCGAGAAAGCGCGCGCGCCAGCGATCGCGACCGGTCTCGGCAGACACCGCGGCGGACTTTGTATCCATCCGCGCGGCTGTTGCTTCTGCAATGTCACTTAAGCTCGTCCATTTCGCATGTTTCGTGCTTTGTTTCGGGCTTGCGTCGTGATTCATTGGGGCTGTGACCGCAGCTGGGAAGAAACTATACTTCGCTGTGTGTTAAACTTGTGGACACGAATGAAAGTATGTCTCTCTGGAACGACTGTTATTGACGGTTAGGCCGTAAGATTGCCTGCGGAAAAATGCACTCATCAGTTTGCGCGCGGGACGCTCTCGCAACTTCCTTTCTTCTATGCTCGAGGAACGGACGCGGTAACGTTGATGCGCGATTAGTTTCCTTTGTGTTTGCGGATTCTGTAAACCACGGGCTCCTGTCGTTTTTGAAGGTAGGTTCATTTTTATTGCACTTGCGTTCACTATTTGAGAACCATGACAAATGAAAAAGCGCGTTGCGAACGTTGCATCACGGATTGCATGTGCGACATGTTTCAGCAGTACGTGACTGTGGAATTTATTCAGCATACATGATGAAGCTGTCCAAACGTAAATGCAGGCGATGGTTTTCGTTCACGTTCGAACATGAGCGGAAACTGTATTTATATTTGTTAACCTAATTTCAGTAAAATGACCATGTTTTCTGTTGGCCGCTTGATGAGGTAGTTTCAAGATATGCATTAGCTTAAGCTATACCTGTGCCACGTAATAGGCAGTTTCAGAATAGGGTACGCAAATATAGCGTTCATTGGGCGCGTATGCTATTTCCGCCACTTAACGTGAGTACGCAAGATGATGGCATACGACGCATGCGCAGTAGCCTGTTTTACAGTAGGGTACTCAAAGATAGCGTTTGTTGGGCACGTAGCATATAACGCATGCGCAGTGGCGACGAACGCTAACACAAAGCTTTGCGCACCCAATTCTAAAACCGCATAGTTAGAAGTTACGCCATGTGTCATACGCTTTACTGTGTCACTGAGAGAGAGAGATAAACTTTATTTACAATAAAAAAAAATTCTTTTGGGGGGAACCCTAGTCGAGGGCCCCACTGGCCTTGGCCGCCCGTTCAACCTGGTCGATCAGCGCTTGCTGATCGGCCAGGTCTGAGCTGGACAGTCGCGCCTCCCACTGCTCCAACGTGTGTGTTGGTATCGTGCCTGTGTGTGTCAGGTGTGGGGGGTGTTTAGAGCAGCCCCAGGTAATGTGGTAGAGTGTAGGGCTTCCTCCGCACCAGGGGCAGGAACTTCGATAGCACGTAGGGAACATGGCGTGTAATCTCTTTAAGTGGGGATAAACCCCAGTTTGAATTTTTCTCCAATTTATTGCCTCCTCTCCTGTTAGGCGTTTGTCGGGAGGGGCGTATACTTGTCGGGTAAAACGCTGATGGGCAAGCAGGTCTTTTGCGATTGTGGGGTTGTAGGTGTCAGAAGGCGCGGGGGTTCGCAAATCTGCTGAGGGGGCCAGAGCCTGTGCTCGGAAAGTTAATGCACGAGCCGCGGCATCCGCCCTCTCATTTCCCTCCAACCCTGCGTGAGCCGGGCACCAGAAGATTGTATGGTCGTTATTGACGCGATGCTTTATTAAACCACGGCATCCACTGGGAATTCTGCCTCGTAATAAGAGACGACAGGCTGCCTGAGAGTCCGTGACGATGGTGCTGTCATGTCCTTTACGTTACTTTGTGGATAAGAGAATCTTTGTAGCGACACCGTACTAGTTCATGGTTAATTCCACAGTACTATCTGCATGTAACGAGAGCTTGGGCATGCTTATCCGTTGCGAATTTCTGAGGGCATGTGAGTCAAAGACGCATTTCACGGGGAGGACTTCGGCATTTTTTCTCAGTGCTGTGATTTCTCAGTGCTGCCTTGGCTATCTCGATGCGCTTTCGGACTTGTGATTTATGTTTTCCCTTCTCTGTTAACCTCCTCCTTTCTCGGTAAAGCCCTCAGCTCTTAGCATGACCAAAAGGTTTTCTTGCGCGTCTCTTGTGTCTGGTTAAAGGGACCGGCAACTGCCCAGAATATATGAAATGACTTGACTCCACTGATGTAAAGATTGTTCGCCGCACTGACTCAAACCAACCCTGTTTTTTTCGTGAGAGGTGGATTTATATTTTTATTTCTTAATTGAAAGTCGCGAAAAATGACCTGTGGCGCCTCTGGCGGCAAAAAAATGAATAATCCGATGAAGACGGCCACGGGACCGTTGATTGTTGTATGCGGTCGACGATTTTTTTTGTTAGTATTGAAATATTGTTCGTTTCTTTATATTAAAAGGTATTACTCCATAATAATGTACATATAGGCCTGCGTTAGTAGTATGCATTAAAGTGGCGCTGCCTTCGCGTGACGTAATGATCCCATGCTCGTCAGCGCGTCTTGAGCAACTTTTCAGCGTGCTCATGCAACCGTGCACGCAGTTTCCAGGTCGCTAAGATTTTGGAGCGACATAGTTTTGCTACCTAGACCTCGTCTCAGAAATGACGCGCGCTGCTACTCGGTGCGGCCGTGCATATGCACAGTTACGTTTTCGATTACTTGGCTTGGCTTGTGTATCGAGAGAGTAACGACGCCGGGACAAGCCATCCATGCATGACACAGGCAACCTTGGGCGCAAGCGCACACAACGCTGTACAAATACCGGGAAGGTGTATAAAGCCACACATTTCATTGTAACAGCTTGCTATTTTCAAAAATAGTCGGAAAGCTCAAAATAAAGATGGTTAAGCATAGTTACAGTAACTCCTGCGAAAGCAGAACAACGACAGCTTTCACAAGGGCTAGCGGCATCGCTATCAATTCTCAGCGTTGCTGGAGCAAGCCTCCGTGCGTGTTTGGAGCCTTTCAGATCGAAAAATACTGCATATAAAATAACTACGTGCTTTTCGGATAAACCACTGCAGCTACAAACGCTACGAAGGGTGAGCTTCCTGTCGCGCCGTAAAAAACTCTGTCAAGAAAAATCAGTTGTCGGTCCCTTTAAATATAACATGCTCGCTCTCTGTCGCCGCACGGTGTTATTGAGTTTTCAACTTTTTCCCACCGTCGTGTTTTAGGTATTATAGCATATAATGAAATTATCTTTTCTTCTATTTACTGCAGGTGGTACTCGCCCTAGATGTTTAGAAACAAACGCTACAGCAACTAAATTATGACTTCCTTCTTTTTGATGGGGCGACTGGCAGGTTTTCGTGTGAATAAAGATGGATGTCAAGAGATTTGCATTTTTCTCTTTTCCTTGGGAACTTTAAAAAAATGTCACAGTTTCGCCGCAAGGGCGAATCAATGAATGCGATAGCAAGAAAAGCGGCTCGTGATGAACGCGCTGCTACGCTGCAGAAACATCTACCACCCGGCACCAACTACCGCGCAAGCAGACAGCGGAAGGGCAAGGTTCTCCCTGCGCAAATAGTAGAAGAAGCGAGCGAGCTGGCCGACGACTTTTAAATGCGCCCGTTGCGCTCCTCAAGCCATCTCGCTGGTAATGAAGAAACGCTTATAAGCGCCTGCCGTCTCTGAGTCCTGCCAGCGGTAAAGGGTGTGTATATAACGCTCGCCGCTAGCCACCTGGAGGATCTGCGCTTTGTGGCGTAGTGGTTAGCGCCACGCGCTGCGGAGCGAGAAGTCGCTCGTTCGATTCCGCGCTTCGGAAGGATTTTTCTGAATAATTTTCCTTGGGGCCTATATATATATATATATATATATATATATATATATATATATATATATATATATATATATATACGGTGCATGACGGCGGCGGCAAAAACCAGCCGAGACTGTCCATATAATTGCTATCGCAATAAAAAAGGTCACATTTCATAAAGCAGTTGATAACATTTGTGAGCGTCTGTGTTTGTCGGCATCTTCAAGAAATCGCACTAGGGCTATTGTGCTAAAATATGTTTGCTGTAACGCTGCCCCATGCTGCTAATAGCACAACTTTCATGCCACTTGTAGTGTTATTGGCAGATTTCTGGAAGTGCTAGTGATGTTCATCAAATACCTGTCATGAAGCCACGTGTTCAGAGTGCCTTGTCACACATTGTGATATTTTGACACTGAGGAACGTGATGTACGAAGTGCAATACCCTGACCTGCCTCTGACAATCCTGAGTTTGTAGTTGTGTGCTTATTGAGTAAAAATAAGGCGAGAGTCACAATTTCTTCAGCTGATGTGTCTTATCATTATATTTGCTATTATAGCCTGACGTTTTTAAATACTGGGCATCATAATACAAACTTGTTTTTCTTTTTTTTGATCAGGCTGGTATTTCCATATTCCTAAATTTTATTTATTCATTTTAGTAAGTGGCCCATTCATTGTAATTTTTGTGATCGTTTCCATTAGTTTTCTGTTCATACATTTTGTTTTTGCGCTACAATTGGTTTAGTTATACACAATATTAATGAGCACTAACAGACAAAACGTCTGTTAGTGCTCATTAATATTGTGTATAACAAAGAAAAACGAGCCCTTAAAATTAACACTTCTTTCCTTAATTGGTTTAGTTGTGATTTTTGTTGTATGTTGCTGTAATTTACAGTGTTTATATTTTCTGCTAGCCATGGCACATTTCAGGTTAACTAGTGTGCTCTGGATGACAGACCATAATTCCTGTGATAAGTTTTGTGCGCCGCATTTCGAAGCCTCAAACCGTTACTTATTTAGTGGGCGCAGTTTGAAACATGGATGCTGCATCCACAAATAATTTTTAGCTAACGTCTGAAATGGCGCCTTGTGTTCCGAAGGTTAGTCTTCTGTAATGATGCCAGAGTTCTTTGCCAACATTTTTTCAGTGGGAAATCTTCCAACGGAGGCATGTTGTAAGAAAGTTTCTGAAAGTCCCATTTTGTGAGCAACACACTTCAGCAACAGTGATTTTGCAAGCCATTTATGTTTTTTATAACGTATTCTTGGCTGGATAGGCCAAATATTATTTTGCAGTTTTCTTTTCTTATTAGTGTTTTCAGCACTTTGGAGTCGATATCCACTAGCTGTGGTATTCAGTAGCGCTACTGAACGATTGTTTTGAAACGAAGGCAGACACACACCAAGTGCACGATGCATGCCTCCTTTCCTGCTTACAATGCTGCGTTTGCTGTGGCTCGGTGTAGCGTCTTCTAACTCATTCAGCTATCGGATTGGTCGTGGGTGCGGCCCGCCGATGTCGCCTCCTAAGGGGGGAGTGAGCGTCGTCTCCGGATCAAAATAAAGTACTTTGCCTGCCTGCCTGTATCGGATTGGTATGGCAGATTCATCAGTGTGCGATAACTGCAACTGTGTAGAGACTATCGATCATCTCTTGTGCCGTTGTCCCCTAAATTCAACAACATCGCCGGACTGTTTGCCTGCAGGAGACTTGATGGTCGGCCTTTTACTCAAGGAAAGATCTTGCAAGTCTGGCTTCACAGCATATCAGCCCAGAAAGCCACACGAGCGCTCCTGCAGGCGGTCTCTCAATTCTGCAGCAACAGAATTGAGAGACCGCCTGTGATACACTCCTGTGTACGTGCGTGTGCGTGTGTGTGTGCGTGTGTGTGTGTGTGTGCGCGTGCATGTGTGTGCGTGTGTGTGTGTGCGTGCGTGTGTGTGCGTGCGTGTGTGCGTGTGTGTGCATGTGTGTGTGCGCGTGTGTGCGTGTGTGTGTGTGTGCGCGTGTGCGTGTGTGTGCGTGTGCGTGCGTGCGTGCGTGTGTGTGTGCGTGTGCGTGCGTGTGTGTGTGTGTGTGTGTGTGTGTGTGTGTGTGTGTGTGTGTGTGTGTGTGTGTGTGTGTGTGTGTGTGTGTGTGTGTGTGTGTGTGTGTGTGTGTGTGTGTGTGTGTGAAATGTATCTTTGTCTATTTTTTTACTCCGTCATTCCGCTACCCTACTCATGCATGAATAGAGGAATAGAGGAATAGAGTTGACCTCCCTGCCTATCCTCTATTCCTTCTCTCTCTCCTTCTTACAAGAAAAAAAGTCCAACGGAAGATGAAGCGTTGAGGAAACATTTCAACATGAAGGCTTGTCTTTGTTAGGGCCCTGACAGAGACTAGTCCCCTTGTCGAATTGCTGGCTTCAGCGACATTCCCTTTTCGACAATTTCTGTTCACTTCATCCTTGTGTTTCATTCAGTAGAGCTAATTGAGACGACGCTTACATACTGCAGAATGGCTGTGCCCGATATTAAATTTTTTTCATATTGCATTGTTAGTTGTTTGAAAACATATTTGCTAATGATGAATCGTGCAACAAAAAGTTATGTTCTTGAAGGTTGGATACTATATAGCTGCATTTTAGCTACCGCGATATTTTGTATCCTTTTGCCTGCTTCTGTATAATGTAATCCAGTCGCATGCCATATCACATTTTGTGGTTTGTACATTTTTATGCTGTACAGGAATCGTTGCTGTTTTACATAACAAATTACGACATGACCACTTTTGTCTCTGAATCTACTGAGCTCTCACTCTGTAATAGTAATAACAGAATAAGGTAACTGTGATTACTGTAACAGAGAGGGCTTCGTATAAACGTGCACTAATTCCATGCACAAAAACAAGACAGCAAAAAGAAAAGAGATCCTGCATGACATCCTAAAAACGTCTAGAAAATATCTTTTCAGAGGCAATGCAATGAGATATTTTAGGTATCCAGCCATTCCTTTTATAGAATGGGATTTTTTGCGATGTTTTTGAAACGTTTTCTAGGCGGTCTTAAAAACGGATTCCAGCTGCACATTAGACGAGATATACGACGTTTTCTAGACCTTCAGCTTATATCCTGTGACGTCTTCTGGACGTTTTTATTGTCTCGGATAAACGTTTACAAAACGTCAATTATCCGTTTTGTGCTATACCTGGGATGTAGTGACCCGACCGAAGAGTCGAACTTTGGACCTTGTGTGCAGAGACCTCGTGTTATACTCTATGCCACCACGAACGTTGTTGTACCAATCTATAAAAGAAGAACAGTGCTATCCATTTGTAAGCACTTATTCTCCGCGTTCACGCACGATAAACCAAAAATTTAAAAACGATGTCGTCAAAAGAGGATTCATACTTATATGTAAACTAGAGCTGAAAAAGAAAAATACGAGGCTGCCCTTAAAACTCGCATAGAAATGGCAGTACAGTGAGAGCGAATGTTGGGGTCGTGATAGCGGTGCAATGTATAGATGTACCCTGCTCCACTTCTTTCCGCTTCCTCACTCATGCGTGTTTTTCTGTTTTGTTTTTTGCGCTGTTGTGAAACAGAAGGGGAATGTCGCCTATAGGGCATGTGAAAACAAAGCGATCGGTGAACTATAGCGGATAACGGTGTTCAATACCGGACCTCTCGGCGGCTTTTCCTCGCTGATACCCAAGCAGCAAAACCATCGTGGGCCGCCGAAAAAAATTAAAAAGAAAGACAGGAAAAAGAAACAGGTGCCGCGCACGTATTGTGAGCGCTCGAGAACATCCGCGCTTTCGCACGATTCGTCGGGTCTGCTTCAACGCGCGTAAAAACTGTGATGGAAGCGTTGCAAAGAACGACGTGAGGGGAAAAAAACATAAATGCGCGCGCAAGGAAATCGGTGTGAGGACACGAGGCGGCGCACTTTTTCGCAAAGGCCGAGTTTAAGGTAACCGTGCGTGCCGAAGGGGCACACCGGCGTGCGCGGCCGATAAGCCGCCGCCACGCACGGCGAGTCACCGCCGCCGGCTCATCATCCATCCGCGGGTGCAGCTCGGGCGGCCGCCGCGCTGTCCATCACGCAGGGCATGGCATTCCTCCGCACATCTCCGACACGCACTCGACCAGATTGCGCGGCACTTTGGAGCGCGCTCCTTTTCGCTCCGTCTACCGTTGCGAGCCTCCGATGAGCGCCTTCGAGGCGATGCTTTTCTTTTCCGGTTTCCACCGGCGACTGCGATCGACTTTTTGGGGAAAAGCGACGAATGGAAGTCCAAGATAGCGAGAAAAAAATGTGTTTCCCTTCTTTTCCCCACCATCGCGAGCACTCTTGTCGGCTGCCTCTCTTTGTCTACCCTCCTTCCTTCTTTCTTCTAATTTTCAATCGTCCCGAGCGGTGTGCACGCATTTTTTCTTTAAGCGAAGAAAAATAACGCGGGCGATGAAGGGGAGGGGTTACACAGCGCATGTTGAAGCAGATCGCCGACTACAGGCGATTTGTCTCTGTTCCGCGGCCGCAAGATCTTCAGAACGCAAGCCTAACCACGTCGGGAAATTCCGAAATATTGGTCATGGAAACGCATATGGCTGGAATCGGTTTGTAGATCGGTAGCTCGGCGGCTGGTACGGGTGGCCGTTGTTCTGCATTAAATGGCCTCAGGGCAGGGGCGGCGCCAGGATTTATTTACTGGGGGGGGGGGGGGTCTTAGTTTATATTTGCGTTTATGAGCCAGCAGTTTGCGAAACAAACACGTATACGACGCGACATGCGCGCCAATACAGATGCTGGATGGCGATGAGAATAATAACAAAATTAGCGCAGCTTGCACCAAGTCGCGCAAGGCTGGATCACACCAGAGCTGGTGGGCACCTAGCTTGGTGGTGGCTTGGCTAGGCTATTACCCTCTCACCTGTCTCTTTTTCCCACACCTTGCTATACTATACTGTACAGGCCAAGCTTGCTCTAGCCAAGAAAGTTTAACGCGATAGCGTTAAAGAGCTCGTATCGCAGAAATTCCGCCGTCGGCGCCGGTGTCGGCACCGTTGGTTGTGAGCGAAAAATCATCTTCTCCGTGACCGAAAAATCGAGAAAGCTGCAAACAAAATAAATAATAAAAATGTTGGGTCCGAGTGAGAATCGAACCCAGGCCGTCTGCGTGGCAAGCAGATGTTCTACCACACAACCACGCATCTGCTTGGAGCTGCACTGAAAGTAACTTTCATGCTTCCCAAAATTACGCGTCCTGTAGGTGTGTGCCGGTTCATGATGATGGTAATTTTCTCACTGCGACACAGGGCCAACCTCGAGCACAACAGCTCTGCTGTAAAAACTCCTGGCGCGTGTGTGCCACTGAAATTGAGCAAGCTGCTCTACTCGCCACTAGTCAACCATAAAGGAAGAAGCCGTCCGCGGGCAAGAACGTACGTGCCACAGAAATCGGTCAAATCCTGCTACGCCGGAGAAATGTGCGTAAGTGTTCTGGGAGCGAAGCAGAAGAGGATGAAGAGGACGACAATGAAGAAAAGAGCGCGTGCCGGTTCACGATGATACTTTGCTATCTATACGACACAGAGCCAACCTCGAGCATTACAGCTTTGCTGTAACATTAGTTCATCAGCAGACGAAAAAAAAAAGCTACGGGAAGTCTGCCCGACAGCTAATATATTGCTGGCAACGAGGGTTCCATGCCGGTCGCATTACACTATAAGAAAAAAAAGAGTATGTGTGACTCCTTTCGGGTAGTCCTGACTTGGCATGTATATGACTCTCCTTGAAGAGGCACGTTAACTCTCTTGAGCGCACTAGCTCAGGCCGACCTCTCTGCCTTCAAATAAATTTCTCTCCCTCTCTTGTGGGTCACATGACTCTCCGAAAAGAGTATTATGACCCCCAAAGAGAGTTGTTGACGTGCCTCTTTAAAGACAGTCATATACGTGCCAAGCCAGGACTACCCGAAAGGAGTCAAATGACTCCTCCTTTTTTTTTCTTAAAGCGTACGACGGAGGCGAAATGCTAGAGGCCCGTGTAGTGAGCAATGTTAGCGCGCGTTGAGAACCCCAGGTGGTGGAAATTATTCGGAGCCCTTCACTACGGCGCCTCTCATAGTTAGAGTCGTTTTGGGCCACTGAACCCCATAAAACAGCCAACGAAAAATAAACACGAGCAATCATGCCCGCATTTTCATCGCTAAATGTTTAACGAAGACGTGTACCAGGCAAGAGGCCAAAGAGCCGAATGAGAATATTCCGAATACTACTTCCGGTGGTGATGTTAAGCTAGAGGTTGTTGAATTTGCAACATGGCGGAAACTTTTTTTCAGACACACGCGTGCACGTCTCCTAATGTAGCGATTTTAACGCGACAGCGTTAAAGAGCCGTATCGCCGAAATTCCGGTGGTTGTGAGCGAGAAATCATCATTTTCCGTGACCGAAATATCGAAATAGGTACAAATAAATAAATAATAAACAAATCATCAGTCCGAGCGGGAATCGAACCCAGGCCTTCTGCGTGGCAAGCAGGTTTTCAACCACAGAGCCACGCCCGTGCTCGAAAAGAAAAAAAAATATGTGAATGTTAAGTGGTGCGTGGAGTTTAATGCACTTAATATTGCGTGGCAGAAGCGTAAAATTTCTCCAGGCGTTAAAACATATCAGTTGCGCAACGAGTGGGTGGTTTGAAGATCAACCCGTAACAAAGCGCTCAGGCATAATTAATCATCACCGTCAGCAACAGCATCAACAAAGTGGGTAGACACGCAGGTGCGCGTGTTGCCTACGCTGGGTGCTGGGTGCGAATTGGTGAAAGGAAGATTAATGGCGTAGTGGGCAATTCGCAACTGTACTATCAGTAGGCATTCTAGGATAGTTTGAAAGGGCCTATCTTACGTGCACAGACGTTCCTTTCCACGCGGCGCGGCTGAAGTGTCCACCGAGAGGCGAAGCCTGGCTAGCTATTGAGAAGGCTACGCGAACGGGGCCCGATTACGCTATCGCGGCCTATTCTTGAAGGCGAAGCTCAAGAGCCCCAATTTTCAGACTTGCCCTACCGCTCGCGGCGCGAATAGATACTATTGTCTAAAGTTTCGTTTTGGACCGATGCTCAATAACTTACGCTGTTTAGAGATGAACAGAAGTTACATATACTAGTAATAAATGTATCGTCCTCGAGGAATGTTCTGGCCTACGCACACGGTGACGGAGCTCACTGAAAAGAGCGCGAGAGCCAGGCGGTGAAATTGCAACCAGTTGATAGTTCTTCGTCCTGTGCCAGGGATGTGGAAGGAGAGGGTGAATATTGGCAAGGCCATTAAAACGAAGGTGTACTAAGAGAAATGGCGCGCACTCGTGTACTCATCTCCCAGCCACACGCTGCCTACCAGTGTGGTCGACCTAAAGAAAAAGCTTTCGCGAGTCTCTGGTTGCTTTCTGCAACGTGGGCAAGACAATGCTAAGAGAATCGTTTTCCTAACAGATGCAAAGGAAGGAGATGTCAGACAATGCGTGCTCCGATTGTTCAGAACTTCGTACAAGGCATTTCAATAACGTACGTCCCTAAATGGCTGATCATGCTGACACAATATTAATGAGAACTAACAGCAATAATAGCGAAAGTTGGGCTAGTTGGTGGTTCATGCTTGGGATGTAAAAACAGCGCAAAATATTGTCACGTGGTCGTGACGTCGACGAAGACAGCAGTCGGCCTTTGCAGGGTGAAACTGTTTATTTGGCCGAACTTGTGGCCGGAAAATGAGAACTAGAACTACAGCAATACACGCTGTACAATGATAGCGGCGAACAGGGCGTCGTCCGTCGATCAACTGACAAGCGGTCAAGCGCGTCGACTTTTATACAGGCGCTATCGAACTTTCCAGCGATATCGCTGGTGGTTGCGCAATCTCTAGAATGAGCTCGAGCGTTCGCGTCTTGCGCGCAATCTTAACAAAATCATCTACAACAATCGTGAAGCTTCTCGAAGAATGAGGCGCGGTTTGTGCTGAGCGTTGCCGACAGCCTTTGCAGGCGAATGCAGCAAAAGTGATAAGAAACGTACGTGGCAATGCCCCCCTCTGAAAAAGCATCGTCCCGATGCTTAAAAACAGAACATGAATACATGCAATACTAAAGAAAACTAAGCAGACAAACATTAGAGTCCTCAGGTGCGTTAACGAGCATAGTACGGTTTAAGGCGCACCACATGCACGACCTCGGGTCGAGCTCGGCGCCTCTGAGAGTTCGTGATGCCGTCGGGGACAACCTCGTAGTCGAGTGCACCGAGACGTCGAAGTACCCTGTACGGTCCGAAGTATCGTCGAAGAAGCTTCTCGCTTAGTCCTCGTCGTCGTATTGGCGTCCAGACCCAGACACGGTCGCCGGGCTGGTATTCGACGAAGCGTCGTCGAAGATTGTAGCGACGGCTGTCGGTGTGCTGCTGGGTCTTGATGCGCAGGCGGGCGAGCTGTCGAGCTTCTTCGGCACGTTGTAAGTAAGCGGCGGCGTCGAGGTTTTCTTCGTCGGTGACGTTCGGTAGCATGGCGTCGAGTGTCGTCGCCGGGCTCCTTCCGTAGACCAACTTGTATGGCGTCATCTGCGTCGTTTCTTGGACGGCCGTGTTGTAAGCGAAGGTCACGTACGGAAGGACGGCATCCCACGTCTTGTGCTCAACGTCGACGTACATGGCCAGCATGTCGGCGATTGTCTTATTTAGACGCTCGGTGAGGCCATTGGTCTGCGGGTGGTAGGCGGTGGTGCGGCGGTGGCTCGTCTCGCTGTATTTGAAAATCGCCTGAGTTAGGTCCGCAGTAAAGGCGGTAGCTCTGTCTGTGATGAGGACCTCTGGGGCGCCATGTCGCAAGACGATGTTCTCCACGAAGAATTTGGCTACCTCGGCGGCGCTGCCTTCGGGCAAGGCCTTTGTCTCGGCGTAGCGGGTGAGGTAGTCAGTTGCTACGACGATCCACTTATTGCCGGAAGTCGACGTCGGGAACGGCCCCAGTAGGTCCATCCCGATTTGCTGGAACGGCCGGTGAGGTGGTTCGATTGGCTGCAGAAGTCCCGCTGGCCTAGTCGGCGGTGTCTTCCGTCGCTGGCAGTCTCGGCAAGTCTTAACGTAGTGGGCGACGTCGGCAGCAAGGCGTGGCCAGTAGTATTTTTCCTGTATTCTGGCGAGCGTGCGGGAAACACCAAGGTGTCCAGCCGTCGGGTCATCGTGTAGGGCCTGGAGGACTTCTGGTCGCAATGATGAGGGCACGACAAGAAGGTAGTCGGTTCGAAGTGGCGAGAAGTTCTTCTTCAGGAGAACCCCGTTCCGTAAGAAAAACGACGGCAGTCCTCGCTTGAATACCTTCGGAACAACGGCGGTCTTGCACTCGAGGTACTCCATAAGGCCCCCCAGTTCCGCGTCGGCTCATTGCTTTTCGGCGAAGTCATCGGTACTTATAGTTCCGAGGAAGCAGTCATCGTCGTCGTCTTGCGGCGGCGCGTCGACGGGGGCACGAGACAGGCAGTCGGCGTCGGAGTGTTTTCGTCCGGACTTGTACACGACGGTAATGTCGAATTCTTGAAGCCTCAAACTCCATCGTGCGAGACGACCTGAAGGGTCCTTCAAGTTAGCTAGCCAACATAAGGCGTGATGGTCACTGACAACTTTGAAGGGCCTGCCATAGAGGTAGGGGCGAAACTTTGACGTAGCCCAGATGATGGCAAGGCATTCCTTTTCTGTTGTGGAATAGTTGGCTTCTGCCTTGGATAGTGACCGGCTAGCATAACTGATGACCCTTTCCTGCCCGTCAATCTTCTGCACAAGGACGGCGCCGAGTCCTACGCTGCTCGCGGTGTGGATTTCCGTATCGGCGCAGTCGTCGAAATGCGCAAGTATGGGTGGCGTCTGCAGGCGTCGTTTAAGTTCTTGAAAGGCTTGCACTTGCGCCGTTTCCCACCTGAATTCCACGTTCGTCTTCGTGAGAAGCGTCAGTGGTTCGGCGATTCGTGAAAAGTTTTTGACGAAGCGTCTGTAATAGGCGCATAAGCCGAGAAATCGGCGCACGGCCTTCTTGTCGGTGGGTGGCGCGAAGTCGGCGATGGCAGCTGTTTTCCGCGGGTCTGGGCGCACTCCAGACTTGCCGATCACATGGCCCAGAAACAAGAGCTCGTCATACGCGAATCGGCACTTTTCTGGCTTCAGGGTCAGTCCCGAGGTCTTGATTGCTTGAAGTACTGCCTCAAGCCGCCGGAGATGCTTGTGGAAGGTCGAGGAAAACACGACGACCTCGTCCAAATACACAAGGCACGACTGCCACTTCAATCCGGCCAGTACGGTGTCCATGACGCGCTGGAACGTCGCAGGTGCCGAGCAAAGACCGAAAGGCATGACCTTGAACTCAAAGAGGCCGTCGGGTGTTATAAAAGCGGTCTTTTCTCGGTCTCTTTCGTCTACTTCGATCTGCCAATAGCCGGTCTTGAGGTCCATCGACGAAAAGTACGTCGCGTTGTGAAGTCGATCCAGGGTGTCGTCTATCCGTGGGTGGGGGTACACGTCCTTCTTCTTGATCTTGTTCAGGCGCCGGTAATCAACGCAGAAGCGCAGTGTCCCGTCCTTCTTCTTCACTAAGACAACGGGTGACGCCCAGGGACTCTTGGACGGCTGGATGATGTTGTCGCGTAGCATCTCGTCGACTTGTCTCTTTATCGCGTCGCGCTCTCGAGTCGAAACTCTGTAGGGGCTCTGATGGAGTGGTCGAGAATTTTCTTCTGTTATAATGCGATGCTTAGCAAGGGGCGTTTGTCGGACCCGCGATGACGACGAGAAACAGTCCTTGTATTGCAGGAGCAGCGTTTTGAGCTGGTCTTGCTTGACCTTCGGAAGGCTCGGGTTAACGTCGAAATCTAATTCGGGACCTCGATTCGTCGAAGCAGGTTCGGCAGCATCGAAGAGGGCCAAAGCATTGCTGGCGGCCACACATTCGTCGATGTAGGCAACCGTCGTACCAATGTTGAGGTGCCTATATTCGTGGCTAAAGTTCGTCAACACTACCTTTGCTTTGCCATCACGCAGCTCGGCTATGCCTCTTGCGACGCAAACCTGACGGTTCAGAAGTAGGTGCTGGTCGCCCTCGATGACACCTTCAAGGTCTGCGGGTTTTTCCGTGCCGACGGAAATAATGACGCTGGAGCGCGGCGGAACGGTCACCTGCTCTTCTATCACATTCAGTGCATGGTTCCCTGGCGTCGCGTGGAGCGGTAGCGCTTTGTCTGAGGTTAGTGTTATCGACTCAGACTTCAGGTCGATGACGGCGCCGTGGTCACTTAGGAAGTCTATTCCAAGTATCACATCTCTGGAGCAGTTTTGTAGGATTACAAAGCTCGCAGGATAAGTGTGGTTATTGATGGTGACTCTCGCCGTGCAGACACCAATCGGCGTTATCAGATGACCTCCAGCGGTCCGGATCTCGGGGCCTTCCCAAGCAGTCTTAACTTTCTTCAACTTTGCTGCGAACGGCCCACTGATGACGGAATAGTCGGCTCCATTATCGACGAGAGCGGTGACGTTGTGGCCGTCGATCAGAATGTCGAGGTCGCTAGTCCGCCGTCTTGCGTTGCGGTTATGTCGCGGCGTCGGGTCACGGCTACGTCGGTTTGCACCGCTGCTTCCGCGTTGCGTCGTCAGGTCTGCTTCCGGTCGCAAAGTTTCGTCTTCAGGACGTCGTTCGGCGTGCGGCGGGGGCTCAGAACATCGTCGCGGCGTCGTCGTCGACGGCAGAGGATCTTCAGCATTTCGTCGTTCAGCAACCGCACCTCCATCGGTTGCTGCCCTTAGTTTTCCGGATACGGGCTAGGCGACCGGCTCCGGTTTGGGCCAGTGTACTGCCGGCGGTGCGGTGACATGTAGCGGCCGGGCGACGGGGAGCGGGAAGGTCGTCGTTCTTGCCACTGTGTTCCGTTGAGGTAGTCGTCGATGTCGCGAGGCCGTTCGTCTGGCTGCGGGCGCGGCGCGTTGACGGCGCAACCACGTAGCCCCATCTGTCGGTACTGGCAGCGGCGGTACGTGTGGCCGGCCTCCCCGCAGTGGTAGCAGAGCGGTCGGTTGTCAGGGGCACGCCAAACGTCGGTCTTTCGGGGTGTGTAGCGTTGGCCTGTAGGCGGGCGGGATGGCATCGGAGGTGGCGGTGGCGGCGGCGTCTGGCGGCGGAAATGCGGCGGCACGGGTCGCTGGTGATTGCGCGGATTGGCGACAGCATGGCGTGCAACGGCAGCATAGCTCATCGCTTCCGGCTCAGGTTGCAACGGTGCAGCAACTCCTAGAGAATGCTGAAGCTCCTCGCGAACGACGTCTGCTATGGAATGGACCTGGGGTTGCGATGCAGGAAACATCCTTCGCAGCTCTTCGCGTACGACCGCCCTGATCGTCTCACGTAGGTCGTCGGAGCCCAGCGCATGTGCTTCCCTGTAGTTCGTCGACGGCATGCGGCGGTTGTACTGCCTAGTGCGGATTGCTAGTGCCTTTTCGATTGTGGTGGCCTCCGAAACGAATTCAGAGACCGTCTTAGGCGGGTTGCGCACAAGTCCGGCGAAAAGTTCTTCCTTCAGTCCCCTGCATCAGGAATCGAACTTTCTTTTCTTCGGACATGGCGGGGTCGGCATGGCGAAAGAGGCGAGTCATTTCTTCGGTGTACAGTCCGATGATCTCATTGGGGAGCTGTACACGGGTCTCGAGAAGGGGCTCAGCCCTTTCTTTCCGGATGACGCTCGTGAAGGTGTCGAGAAATCCGGTGCGAAAGAGGTCCCGATTCTCGAACCAGGTCCTTGCGCCATCTTCAAGGGCGAAGTAGACATGGCGTAGCTTCTCGTTGCAGTCCCAGTTGTTGAACGTGGAAACCCGGTCGTATGCCTCCAGCCAGCTTTCTGGATCCTCGCATGGTGATTCGCGGAATGTCGGCGGCTCCCTCGGTTGGTGCATGACGACCGTTGTAGGCGCCCCAGCGGCTGTTGTCATTGTGGCTGTTGTCTTCTTCGCTGTGATCCTGGTCTTGTCCGGTAGGGGTTCGTATTGGAGGGATAGTCCTTTCTGCCGGCGGCTGGTTCGAGAATCCGGGTTGTCCTTAGAATCGTCTTCTTCGCGGCTTGGGCTTGGGTCAGCGCTCCGCGGTGGCGTCCGGATCATGAAGCAGCACCTCCACCAGATGTCACGTGGTCGTGACGTCGACGAAGACAGCAGTCGGCCTTTGCAGGGTGAAACTGTTTATTTGGCCGAACTTGTGGCCGGAAAATGAGAACTAGAACTACAGCAATACACGCTGTACAATGATAGCGGCGAACAGGGCGTCGTCCGTCGATCAACTGACAAGCGGTCAAGCGCGTCGGCTTTTATACAGGCGCTATCGAACTTTCCAGCGATATCGCTGGTGGTTGCGCAATCTCTAGAATGAGCTCGAGCGTTCGCGTCTTGCGCGCAATCTTAACAAAATCATCTACAACAATCGTGAAGCTTCCCGAAGAATGAGGCGCGGTTTGTGCTGAGCGTTGCCGACAGCCTTTGTAGGCGAATGCAGCAAAAGTGATAAGAAACGTACGTGGCAATATAGACAAGGTGTCGTCTCTTCCTCTGTCCTTGTCTATATTTAGCGCTGTTTTTACATCCCAAGCGAGAACTAACAGGCAATAACGCCAAGGAAAGTATAGGGGGTGTTATCTGTAGTAATTTGCATATAAATGTGAAGAAAGTAAAGTGGACGGAAAGATAACTTGCCTCAGGCAGGGACCGAACCTGCGACCTTCGAATAACGCGTCCGATGCTCTACTACTGAGCTACGGCGGCGGTCAGCCTCCCGTCCACTTTATGGGATATATATGGGCATTTAAACCTAGGAGTGTTAGTCAGTGCCAATCGCAGCCATGGCGGCGAGTGTGGAACACTTTTTTTTTCTGCCTGTTGGCGTCGAGTTATCCCCGCCGGCAAGGACCGAGCGAGAGACGTCAACTTATGTAGGGCCCCCGGAAGGGCGAGACGACATCTTGATATACGGTCCCCTGACGGCACTGGGGAGCGCCAGACAACATCGAATATACGGACCTCGTAAATTATGCTTGCGTCTATTACAACAAGCTTTAAGGTTGTAATACGCACAAACGTAGGTGTTTTGTGTTCAATAATTTGTGTTAGTGTTTATATGTGTTTGTGCATTTCAAACCTTCCATAACTGTAATACGTTTCGTGTGTACCGATGCTTTCACGTTCTGATATCATTTCATCTAAAATTCAGAGTATTGAGAATAATGAAAAATTAAACTCCGAATTTCGGAGAATTGGGGACTTGCGAGAAACAAACTCCGATAAACGCCGAGTTTCCGCCAACAAATAAAGCCCGAAAAACACCCTCCGAACTTCAAGAAAAATAAACTCCGAAAGCACGGAGCCCTGCCTGCAGGAGACGCCTGTTTAGCCCGGTGGGCGTGACACTTGGCTTCTGAGAATGGGGTCGTAGGTTCGAAACTCGCTACTGCCAAAATTAGCCTACCAAAACTTCAAAAATTAATCTACCGTTGTATTTTTGAGGAGCGACTACTGTAACTTTTCGGGATTATAATTGAGCTAATTATGAGAGAAATAAAACCGAATGGGAAGCTTTTTTAACAATTAACTTTTTATGTCGCCGTTTGCTTCACAGGCCGTGAATGTGAACTGGGCGCTTCTTAATCTCTATATCGAATGATTAAACTAACCCTTGGTTTACTAAACAACTTCGATACCTACGCAATGAAAAGAAACGCTTCTTCGATACCGCGAAACGCAATAAAACTGCTTCTTTTTCTGACAAATACAAGGAATGCCTACAAGCTTGCCTTAACAGCAATAATAAAAAAATTCTGGGAAGTAATTTGTCCTAAAAAGTCTACTAATCACATTACTGCACACGATGCAAAGGAATTGTCCGGTTGCTTTCAATGCGTATTTCTCATCCGTTTTTACTCAAGAAGATTGTTCCAATGCACCTTTTGTTCCGGAGCAAAACTTTTATTTCATGGCACCAGTCATCGTCACTATCCAAGGTATCACACAAGCTGATTACTATTATTATGGTTTCTACTTCATCTGGTAATGATAACATACATTCTAAAATACTAAAGAATACTGCAGATATTTGCAATCGCATTCTTTGTGCCCCTCTTGATCAGCCTCTTTCATCAAGTGAGCAGCCTAAGGATTGGAAGATCGCTAAGGCTTATTCAAATCCAGGGACAGGCACTAACCGAATAATTATCGACCTACTTCACTAAAATGCATGAGCTGCAAATTACTCGTATATATCATAGCTTCTCATATCTACAGTCACCTTGAGTCCAATAATCTTTTGCTCTAATCAACATGGTTTCAGGAAAGCCTCATGTTATACCCAACTATTTGAATGCACAATTGAACTTCCCTTCAACATGAGTGCTAACGATCAAACTTACTATCTCTTTCTCAGTTTCTCTAAAGTTTTCTATAATGTACCTCAAACTCATCAGAGAACTTTAGTGCCGGGGCCCCAAAGCGACTCGCAAGCCGCAAGCCCTTACGTTCTTTTGTATTCCCCTAAGGTGCGGCTGGGAGTAGAAATGAACGCAAGAGTGTGCGTACGCAAGCTGCTTGGGGTACACTCGGCACTAAAACTCTGTTATCATTTGATTTCTAAGTTATTTGCGCTTTGTTTGGATTAATTAGCACTATCTTACCGTCGTAACTTCTTGCCCCTGCATCAGCAATGTGCACTAGTTAATAACTTTTCGTCTAATCATTACGACGTTCCGTCCGGTGTCCCCCAAGGCAGTGTCCTTGGTGCGTCACTCTTTTTAACATACATCAATGACTTACCTGCTAAGATATCACCCCAGATAGGTTGTTCGCTGGCGACTGCATTACCTGCCGGACTATTAAATGTTTCAGTGACCATACCACTTTCCAAAACGACCTTCATCTAATGCACAAATGGTGCGAAACTTGGCAGATGATGTTCCTTAAGGCCTCAAAATGGAAGGTAATTACTTTTAGCCAGAAACGCATTAATTCAGTGTTTCGCTATTTGATTAAAAATACCGTCATTTGTAATGCCACATCGTACAAGTATCTTGGCGTCTACCTAACATCAGATCTTTCCTGGGAGATGTATAGCCACTGTCTTTTCCAATGCTACCATGTGTCTATAATTATCTGCGTAGACACTCGCGTAATGTACCGTCTAATGTACGGAAATTAGCTTATCTAACCTATGTCCGTCAGCAACAAGAACCGGCTTCAACCACATAGCCACCGTATGAAGACTAATTTATCCGCATGTTGGAAGCTGTTCAGAATAGAGCATCCACGGATTTATCTATACCCACATTTCTAGCATTGTTCGAATAAAACAAGAAATTTCACTTCGGTCAGTGGAAAACCAACGCATGATTGCTGTTCTATGTCTGTTTCATAGTTACGTACAGATAAATAAATCTCACCATCTGCCGAATCATGCTCCTGTGCCCACGTCCCGACGCATTCACTACTCGCCGAGTTTCATGCGCACTCGTGGTCGGACGCAGGCTTATTTAACCTATGTTCCTCATCGTCGCTCATCGTCACTGCCTCGAGCTATTGCACACTGGAACGTTCTGCTGGACCAAATTGCATCCATGTACTACTCGTGGTAACCTGATTACGTTCCTTGATGGTATTGTATAGTGATGTTCTACTGTACTTATCGTAAAATATGTTTTGTTGCCTCGTTATTTATTGCTCTCGTTTTTCCGTCACCCCCCTTACTCAGTCCCCTTCGATGGGCCTGTAAGGTATCGTAAACAAATAAATAAATAAATCGGATATTTCAACATAGAGTTAAATCTATTAGTTATTGCGCTTGTAACTTTTTATCTAAATAAAGATGTTCCGAGGGCTGCATTTGAACTCTGAGCCTCTGGCACCGCAGCCCAATACTCCTACCGTAAAATACCGAGCAAGCCTACGGTGAAGGATAATCCTACCTACGGTGAAGGATAATCCGACCAGGTTTGGAGGGGGGCACTTGCTCGGTCCCAGACCGAAATTCAAGATGGCGACGGGAGAGCCTCAAAAAATAAAAAAAATGCCCATCCATGTTTCTAATCAAATGCTTTATTTATTTACTGTTTTTATTCCCCCTCGTCACTGTCAAACGGTTAAAGCAGCGACAGCTTTGACCAATATACGACCGGCCACATGACAACGGAATTTCATAAACAACATTAGATATGCTTTCAGTCTACTCATTCTTGTGGTTGTTTTTACACAAGCGATGCTCGTCTTGAAAAAAAGTGGCCGCAGGGGAGGAGGGGGAGGGGGGTCGCTTGCTTTGTCATTGGCGCTTATTTCAGATCTGCCGAAAAAGGGAGGGGGGCATTTGCTCTGGTGGGGGCGCTTGCTCGGCATTTTACGGTATATACTGCTACTCCAGAGGTGCGAGCCTCGTCGGGCAGTCCCAAGGCAACAGCATTGAGCGACCGCCTGTGAAACCCTGCACTGTGTGTGTTGTGAAATGTGTCTCTCCTTCTCTCTGTCTTTCACTCCCTTATTCCCCCTGCCTCCCCCCCCCCCGTGTGTAGGGTAGCAAACTGGACGTAGTCTATAGTTAACCTCCCTGCATTTCTTATAGTCCTTCTCTCTCCACTCCTCTGTGAAGGCACGTCTTAGCAAAAGCTGTTGCACGCACAGGGGCACAGCCACGGCTTCTCCCCCCCCCAGTTCCCTTCTTCGCTGCTAACATGTATGCGTCGTTTCACCAAGCCTCCGGTTAACGCCTGGACAGGATCGACATATGGCAACGGTATTTTTTATTCCATTCTCCCCGTCTCTATCGAGATTCCAAATGCTATAAAAAAGGAAACCGGGAGTGTCTCCTTCTGTATATCACGATGCTTAGAAGCCCACCAGTTATTGGTTGGCGCATTTATTGAACGCGTACAGTACGGGTGGTGCGCGACAGACGCCGGCTGGTGCGCTGAGCGGCGGTTGCGAACTGGGCCCCTAGCGCCCGCTGAAAGTGCCGTTGCAAAGCCGTGCATGAAACCTGGCGATAGCTGCCCACGTGCCTACCGCCGACAACACCGGCCAAGAAAATCCGATCATCAGCTCTTCTACACATACATGCTTCGGGGCGTCCTCTCTGAGATGTTTATTCGAACGCAGCGAAAACATCGGAGGAGCCAGCCTTTTTTTCGTCGATCCCAAGAAAGATCACCGTGGTGAGCTGCGCAACGCCAAAGAAAACCAGCCATCCCCGAATGTTCGAAAGCTGCCTCTGGTCGGCTCGGGCTTGAGCGCTTCAACTTATCAAGCTTTCCAGATTTCTGCCGCATTTGGCCGCTTCTGCATTGACTCGTTTCGCCTCTTTCGTAGAGTCTAAAAGAGCGCACACGCACTATCGCTGTTTTCCACTCCCAAGGAGAAACGTGTGCGACCGTGGCTGCGCAGGCAACCGTGGCGTGGCGTTTTTCAACGTAGGGGTGATTGGCTGTGTTGTCGATCAACAGCAACTGCGATGGCAAGCCACAGGCATCAAAACACAAACGAAGAAGCGGGTAAAGAAGCGGCACCGGAGAAAATAACGCAGAGTGTTTCAATTCGTTCGGATGCGAGTGCAGGCCATAAGGTGAGTCCGTCAAGATCATTAGGCACCGGCCGGCAATCAATTTTATGCTGCTTAGTTTGACCGTGCTCGTCGTTTTCGATAGGAACAGCTGTCAAAGCTGAAAATTAATGCAAAATCGGCTGATCACAGTGAGAGTTAAAGTATAGTGTGGCAATAAAGACGACGACACCGAGGTTGTTACTGACAAAGGCTGTACTGCCGCATTTCTTTTTGGACAACTCGCGCTTCGAAACATGCAGTGAATAAAGATCGCGCGTAAAGGGCGATAAGGAAGAAAGGAAAGAAGTTTACTTTCAAGGGAAAAGAAATAGACGGAAACACAAGGAGGTTGACCGGTTCTCAGACCGGCTGGTGGAGAGAGGGGTAAGGGGAATATAACGAAAAAAAAAAAGATGGTGCAAAAAAGAAGAGAAAACGCCAAAAAAAAAAACTGAAAATGAGAATATACGACACAGCGTAAAGTCCGTCTCTTAGATTAGTTGTCCGTAAGAAGCGCAACAACGGTTTGAAAGCCTTCTGCGCTGAGGACGATCTCTAACAGTGTCCACCCCTTTCCTCCGACAAAGGGCGATTGTCAAGTTTGTCTAACGTATACTTGAAAGTTCCTTTCAGGGCGCAATAAAAGGGGGACACTCACAGAGAAGATGACAATAGTTTCCTTGCAGTTCCGATCCGAAATAAGCATAGGCGTTTGTGAAGGCCACGCCGAGACACAGGCGGCACAGGAGTGTCTCCTCAGCTCCTCTAGATATTCCTGACGGAAGACAGAACTGTAGCTTCGGATCCAATTTGTGGAGACGAGTGATAAGAAAACCAAGGCAGCGCACCATGTGGCAGTCATCATCATCATCATCATCATCATCAGCCTGTCTACGCCCACTGCAGGGCAAAGGCCTCTCCCATGTTCCGCCAATCAACCCGGTCCTGTGCTTTCTGCTGCCACGTTATACCTGCAAACTTCTTAATCTCATCTACCCACCTAACTTTCTGCCTCCCCCTCACGCGTTTGCCATCTCTTGGAATCCAGTCAGTTACCCTTAATGACCACCGGTTATCCTGCCGACGTGCTACGTGACCGGCCCATATCCATTTCTTCTTCTTGATTTCAACTATGATGTCCTTAACCCTCGTATGTTCCCTGACCCACTCTGCTCTCTTCCTGTCTCTTAATCGCTCGCTGCGTCGTCCTCAATTTAAGTTGAACCCTCTTTGTAAGTCTCCAGGTTTCTGCTCCGTAGGTAAGTACCGGTAAGATGCAGCTGTTATATACCTTCCTCTTGAGGGATAGTGGTAGATTACCATTCATGATTTGATAATGCTTGCCGAATGAGCCCCATGTGGCAGTATTGACAAATAATGTTATGAGCAAAGGGGGGTGGGGGTAGAACTCCTGAATTTATACATTGCCTCCCGACATACTAGCAAACATATCAGACTTTTTGCACCAACCCCACTGCGAGAACCCAACTCGAATACGCGCCACTAACCTATAGCCCTGACAAACTATTTTGTAAATCTATCTATGACTTTGCGTTCTCGCGGCCGTAACTTGATATATACCAAAATTGCTATGGCATGACAAGAAACATATAATCATATCGTGGTTTTGGGACGTTAAACCCCAGATATTAATTAAACACAGGTCATACCATGAAAATCGCGTCGTGCATGTCTTGTACGCCATGATTTGCATGACACGGTTTTGGCGCAGTCTCATCCGTTTCATTAACTTGATGTGCACCAAAATCGACATACCGTGTCATGATTGCATCAGGAGCATAAATGACAGGTTATAACATTTAAAGAATGTCATGCATGTCATTACGTGATGATTTAAATGACATGATGTTAGTGCTCTCTCGACTATTTCACTAACTTGATATGGTGTACCAAAATTGGCATGGCATGAGTATGGTAAACATAAATGACAGGTCATGCATGGCATATATACCAGAATATAAGTTTCATTAGCGTGGTACATACCACAGAATGTACGTACACGCATGCATGCATAACAAACATGCGATAGGGAACAACATGTCACGACATGGATGCCTTGATTTGTCTCAAAGCTAAACAATGCGGTGTATGCAGCTCCTCGCTGACTGCTTCGTATTACATCGATTCCCACCGTTCGTGGGATCTGCCGGATTTTTATTACAAGACAAGCGTTCCGTCTCGATACACGCGTTTACAGCTATCGGACTCCATGCGAGAACTGTGAGCGCTATTTCAAGAAAACATAAAGCGGGTGCATCGGAAATAGGAGGAGGAGGTGGGAGGCCAATGCGCGGCCCACGAAGAGACGCGTGGAACGCGCTCAAGTGCAAAGCGTGTTTACGTTGGCGCGAGAACGCGGGGACATTTTTATCGCGCCACTGCACGCGTCTACTGCGCCACAGTCGGCGCCGAGATCAGCCTCCATTCACTCCGGCTGATTCTGTCCAAGAACTTGCTCGCGTTCGCCGCAGGCTTTCACTTGTGACGTCCAGCGCGTGTTTATTTTATTTATTTTTTGTGTGTTCTTTTTTATTTTTCTCCGCGGCATTTCTGATCTTGTACTTGATTCATCGCTCTTTCAGTTTAACGTATGGTTGTTAGGCGAACTGATTCGGTGCTGGCTGCCAAACCTCGCCCACCTTTACACCTCCGGTATTTTCGTCGTATATAGTTGTTTAATTTATCTTCTCTGTTGTTTAGGCTGCGTAGAGCGTGCAATCGCAGGCCCAACTGTCGAGAAAGAAAATGCGGGGGCTTTCGGGGAACAGTGAATTTCATTCTTCCTGTGCAAACAGCGGCATAAATTTTCTGCATATCTATCCTGATATAAATAAAAGTTCTGTTAACATGACACCGTTTTATGCCGGAGTCCACCAAGAATCGAAGCGCGCCGTTTAAGTCGTGGAGGTTACGTCTGTAAAAGGGTACTTGGTAGCTGAGAAAAATGTTTGGGCTACCGGACAGGGAGACCGAGCTTCCGGTTGACTGACTTTCGAACAAGGAAGTCTGACGCGCTGACCACATCGCCACGAACACAGGTCTTCGCGCGAACGCATCATGTATGCTCCCTGCTTTGACAGGAATGGTGCCGCCATCTGAGAGCGGTGCCGAGATGTACTACGGCGAAACGCTGCGGGACTCGGCGGGAGCATATACAGGAACACTGTAGTCTCGGCAGCCCCGCCTCAGCGTCCTGGAAAGTTCTGGAAAAGCATTCAAATTCACTGTAGGGTGTGTTCAGATAAGGACAGACCAAGGGGGGTCCCGACTATTTTTTTGTTTTGCACAAAATTTTTATATGAGCTGGGCAAATGTCTCTATAGAAAGGAATGAACCTTCGTTTTGCGGAAATTGTCACGGATTTCTAGGAAAAAATTCGCGTTTCACAACAAGTGGAAAAAGGCAATTCTGCAACTTTCAGATTTCACAAATTTGGAGGCCTATCACTAAAAACTTAACGCATTGTGCACATCAGTGTTAATTTTTCGTAAATCTACAGCAATAGTACTAACGGCCTATCGAAAGTTAAATTTGTGTCACTGACAGTACATTTTTGAAAAATTGCCAAACTTTGATTTTTGAGTGACGGCCTCTGGCTGACCCCAAATTCAAGGGTCTTTTTTCGCAGTTTTCGCTAAAGCGCTGAAACTGAAAATATTTCTCACAAGTCTACGAAAGGTTTTTCACTAATTAAGCAAAAAGCTATGCGACTACACTGCATATTTACTTCGTTATAAAATCCCAAAAATGCGATAATTGCAAAACAAGCGATAATTGCAAGATTTTAGGGTCGTTTTAAAAAAATAATCATCATCGATTTTTATGAAAATGATGAACTATACCCGACCATGACTGCTAAATATTGTGCTGCAAAAATATGTTGCATTATTTTGTTCTAAGTGAGAAAATTGAGCCTCTTTTAATACCCATGTATGGCCTTAACATCGATGTGTGGCGTTCTTATGATAAAATAAGTTTAATAGACATATTTAGTTTGTAGCTCGCTTTTTTGGTTTTAATAATGACTTTTGACCCAGCTTGTGTCTTTTTGACCGTTTTGAGTAACAGAAAAGCTGAGCTTGAATTTTCAGAGCTCCTCTGTGTGTATTCATACTACGGCACGTTGAGGCAGAAGGCACGCGAGAGCGCGTACAGCAAGACCAGAGCGTAATAGACTGCGACCCGCAAGAGGGGGAAACAAAAGTACGTATTACAGCCAAGCACCCCGAGAACCTGTGCCGAAGAACACATGACCATCATGAAATGCGAGACGCACCACGGTGCGCCTGCAACGGTCGGCCCCAGACAGGAGAGAGCGTTCCCCTCACCCCTGAAAAGAAGCTTTTTGGGTGTGGACCGTATGTCAGTCTGGATAGTGAACTCAAACAAAGAAGTCGTGTTGTTTTCTACGTGTGTCAATGATACAGTTTTTTCATCATATTGTAGTTACTCTCGTGTCGTCCTCTATTATTAATAATAAGTTCTTTCGTAAGCAGATAAGATAGATAGTGCGGAGTGTGTAAGAAGCCCACTGCAAGCAGCTCTCTTCACGTAAATACTGGTGTCAAGACATCAGCTGCGATCCGGCTACTGAACTTTCGTTATTCCACTAAGAACTTCCTTGGACGTTACCTTCACCCCAAAGCGAGTGTACCTTATTCGCGACTCCAGCAATTCATGCGGCACCTAGCGGCAGTGGGAGGAAACAGCGCACGGAGGTCCAAAACAGTCCGGACGCCATAAGTGCCGTATCGGCTGCAGTCGTGGGCGGTAAGATGGAGCCGCCAGTAAAGAAAAAACGAACGGCCAAGCAGTTCTGCTGTGTTCCCCAGTGCGTGTCTGCGAGATGGAAAGATAGCGCTATTTCTTTTCATGCATTTCCTTCCGAAGCCGCAGAGCGCGGTGGATTGCGAATCTTCGCATCGGCAAGGCTGTGACGCCGACGATGACCGTTTGCTCGCGGCATTTTGCACGGGATGATTTCTTCTTTACAGGTGAGACACTAGTGTAAACTTGCGAACTAGAACCTGTTACATGATCATTGTATCTAGCGACTTTACATGTCGCTGCGGCGCCTGAAGTATGTCAACAAATGTGGCACTGCGAGGTCTCGGTGCGCCATGTGCGATTGAGCTGTACCTTATTTTCTTTGTATGTTAACAGGAATACGAGGACTTGATCTACTGGGCACACTTGTGACTATTTGCTGCATGTATCATGCCGCAGTTCGAGCCCATGTGCGACCTTTGAACGTGTCTGCGTTGTTCGTATCTTCTGCACTACACGTGGCGGCAACCCGGAAGGCATCCTATGCACTTTCCAGCACAACGCTCGCGCATCGTGAACGGGTTTAGGAAGTCTTAGTGTTTCGGGGAAGCGAAAGTTCGGGGAAGCGAAAGTTCGGAGAAGCGATCAATCATCATTGTAACCTTGGCACTTATTGAAAGCGCAGTCTCTTGCATGGCACGGACGAATTCGCAGTGCACTCAGAAAGCTCTCCGCGCACGAGTACGGATTTGTCTTCCAATCACGCACGAATGTGTCCATATGATGCTGGTATTTCACTCAGCCGGTTTATTACAGTAATTGGTGACATGCACGCCACCCTCGCGACAATCTTGCTCGCCCTTGCAAGTTAAAACCAACCGCATCCACTTTTTGCTGGCGTATATCGTATTACAAGTGCAGTATTAGTTTCTAAAGTAGCGTTATGTAGATTATTTCGATTATGTTGACGTCAGCGTCATAAGCATTCATCATTTTATTGTGTTACAAGCAACTTTAAACTGTGTCTTGCAGATGCTACGTTCGGTGTGCAATGTTTCATACCACTCCAAACATGACCCTAATTTGCTTGCAAGTGCCATTTCTTTTTCCTAAAAACATTGTGTTTCTGTTGTGAAAATCTAAATGCAACACACATCGACACATAAAGCTTAAACGATTTATTCTTCAGATGTCCCATGCCAGCGAAGACGGCTAAAAAACAACGCCGTACCAAGCCACCAAGCCAGAACCAGAACCCATATAGTATTGTTGTTGTTTTTCTGACTATGTTTAAAATAAAATGTGAGTTGTGTCGGTGCAATGCAACAAGACTCCTTTCATCGGCCCTATTGCTATCCCAAACTGCTGGTCTGCAGCAGCTCCTTGTGCGTCGGACACGATGAATGATGAAGCGCGAACTGCGTTAGAGGAAAGAAAAAAAAACGAGTTCGGAATAGGAGCAGGGTCAGTTACGTTATGCCAGCCTTGCTTCAAAAGCAATGAAGCAGCGAGGTTGCTCTGTGTTACCATGCGCGTCGATGTAACTAGTCACGGGTCACCTACCTGTAACAGTGGATCAAGACGGCCGAAATGTGCTTGCACTTCGCGGACAGTTCAGCTATGCACGAGCACTCAGCTTCAGTGATGGACGGCTCCCGGAAAACACCGGCGATTCGAACGAGGATCTCGTGTGGGTCCGCAGTCACGCCGGATCGCACACACCGCAGTCACGCCGGATCGCCGGTCCGCACACACAACGCGACCACTTCCAACACGCCACTCGCGCTTGCAGGAACACTGGTTCCTACTAAAATGAGATGTTCAGCATCGACAACCCGCTCCTCTTCTACAAAACATCGCGAACTGCAGTCACATTGCAAAAAAGTTAATATTTGTGTCAGAGACAGCGGATGCGGGGACCTCCGTGAATCCGCCATGCTGCACAGCGTGGCCAGACCGTGCCAGACTCCGCAGCGCCCTCTCATGTTGATTTGAGTTGCGAATACTCACTGTAACCTACTGTGTCACCGAGAGACCGCACTGTGGCACAGTTCTGATGGCGAAGTTTCCTGAACGAAATTGCTGCGCCGACTACTTAAAGAGACACAAGCGAAAGATCAGGTTTCAAAGGAATTTCCGCAGTGTCAAAGACTTGGGAATTGACAATCTAAAGAAAGTGTTGGAAGCTGACACAGCGCTCAGAGTGCATGAATCGCACTTTGTGTGCCAGAATTGATTCAGCAACTTTAAGGAAGACATTGAGTATACGGAAGAGGAATCTAGTCAGTCCAATGAGGGTTTCCAGACTACAGAGGAAGTTATGGAAAGCATTAATGCAGTCGCTGGTGCCCCATCAGCAGTGTAGCCACTAAAGCTTCCTCGGAGTGTAAAGAAAGGGAAAAGACTCTCCCACGCAAAGCGCAAGGCAGATGAAATTACTAGAGCTGCTGTAAGAAGCATTCGATGCGGAATATGCATAGCCTATGGCATTAAGGACATTTCACCACAATTCAGTTGCTGCGCCTGTGCCAGCTGGAAGAAAAACCTACACACAGCGTACATCAAATGTACATCTTTCCGAGAGCGCTGCCGTCTGCTATCCTTGATACCTCTGAGCCTAACAACAAAAGAGATGCAACGCTTCATTCCAGAGGCAACGAAGCACGCGATTCTAAAGGCCAGGAAGATAGCTGCAGAACAAGGTTGTGGAGCCTTTAGGAGCCGTGCTGCAGAGATAAATTGAGTGAAGCAGACACCAACAAAATCCTTGGATACTACACAAAAGATGCGCTGGACTGTTCAAGACAGAGTCCAAACAAGAAAGATGTGGTGCACGTGCGCATCGATGGAAAAGCCGAATTTATTTCGAAGCGTTTTATGACGCGGTCGCTACGAGAGACATACTCAGTCTACAAACTTGTTAATCCGCTGTCACTGGTTGGTCTGACAAAATTCATATCTTTACGCCCAGAATGGGTCAAATGCTCACCGCATCGGGAGGTGTGTGTATGGGCATATTGTGCACATTTCGAAATATGCCTTATTGGAATAAAAAATGCGTCGGGGTCTTTCATGTCGACTGATGATGTGCAGGGTAAGTACGCAGTTGAAGATGGTAGCACGAAGGCTTTTATTATTATTATTAAAGTATAGGAAGATATTTTTGCAGGATTTTCATCGAAATATGGCCCTCAAGCAGTCTTGGGGCAAGTTAATACTCATTTTCCTTAAAGAAAGAAACGCGAACGTCACATTTCGGGCCCCCTTTCTCTACCACCCAGCAGGGACAATGGGGTCTAGGCACACTGACGCAACAATAGCATTTTCCCGTACTGTTAGCGAAATACTAGTTAAATCTCTTTTGCGTTAGATACGTGGTATGATGTGAACTAAAATGGTTGACGTGCAGAAAGATTTGCACTCTACACCACGAGCTTTCATTTGTACGCGCTCTCGCGTGCCGGCTGCCTCAATATACTGGTACGCATACAGACAGAGGAGCTCTGAAAATTCAAGCTCAGCTTTTCTGTGACTCAAAACGGTCAAAAAGACACAAGCTGGGTCAAACATCATTATTAAAACCAAAAAAGCGAGCTACAAACTAAATATGTCTATTAAATTTATTTTATCATAAGAACGCCACACATCGATGTTAAGACCATACATGGGTATTAAAACAGGCTTAATTTTCTCACTTGAAACAAAATAATGCAACATATTTTTGCAGCACAATATTTAGCAGTCATGCTCGGGTATAGTTCATCATTTTCGTAAAAATCGATGATGATTATTTCTTTAAAACGACCCTAAAATCTTGCAATTATCGCTTGTTTTGCAATTATTGCATTTTTGGGATTTTATAACGAAGTAAATATGCAGTGTAGTCGCATAACTTTTTGCTTAATTAGTGAAAAACCTTTCGTAGACTTGTGAGAAATATTTTCAGTTTCAGCGCTTTAGCGAAAACTGCGAAAAAAAGACCCTTGAATTTGGGGTCAGCGAGAGGCCGTCGCTCAAAAATCAAAGTTTGGCAATTTTTCAAAAATGTACTGTCAGTGACACAAACTTAACTTTCGGTAGGCCGCTAGTACTATTGCTGTAAATTTACGAAAAATTGACACTGATGTCCACAATGCGTTAAGCTTTTAGTGATAGGCCTCCAAATTTGTGAAATCTGAAAGTTGCAGAATTGCCTTTTTCCACCTGTTGTGAAACGCGAATTTTTTCCTAGAAATTCGTGACAATTTCAGCAAAACGAAGCTTCATTCCTTTCTATAGAGACATTTGCCCAGCTCCAGGGCTGGGCAAAGATACTTTGAAATTGTATCGCGATACGATACAAGATACTCGGGCAAGAAGTATTTGAGATACAGATACAAGATACTTCCGGAATAATTGTATCCGATACGATACTTCCTAATTGTATCTTAAGATACTTCGATACATTTGCAAATATGCTATTATAGATCTATATAATGAAGCAGCAAAGGCCTATGTAGAAATGTGTTTACTTGAAAATTTCTTAACTGCAACCAACTTTGCTAATTTTAATAAAATACCTGTTTGTATCACAAGATACTAACTTTCTTGCTCAAGGTATATTAGTTTCATTCCTAAACAACTTATTATGATTTGTTTGGCTGCTTAACATTACAGCTCTTTAGCCGCTGCGCTATTAGTGGTTTTTTCTTCACACTTCTGTAACTTATGGTTGTCGCAGCTCTACTTGTCGACCAGCTAGCAGGTTGCTATCTACTTGCAAGAACCTTATTAAGATGCCTCCGCACGATGGCGCAAATACCGTTGTGCAGACTTAACTTGTCCCCAAGCGTATTTTTTGCTTTTGTAATACCGCATCCACCAACAGGTGTAGAGCAGCAACAACGCCGCCAGCGATATTGTTTGTGACGCATCGTGTGAAGACGATGAACTATATAATCGCACAACTGATTGAGGACGTAAAACTGCAGTGATTTTTCATATTTTACTTATCTGCTGGTGTAAAGCGTTCGCTGGGAACATATTCTCTAACGTGCAATCTTTTATCATTTCTTCTTCGAGAGAACCTCAGCCGCCAGGAAACGTCTCAGACGTGTTCTAGAGGCACAAAGCGCCACAGGTCATCATTCCTATTCACACTATTGCCACTTCTCGCTCTGGTTACCTGCAGATCTGTAACAATAAGAATACTTTAAGATGACCAAAACAAAGGAAAATCAATATATTTAAGTCAAATAGCAAGGTGGTTCCATACTAAACAATCAAAGTGAATAAGTATACAGGGTGTTTCACGTAAGTTGAACCAAATATGAAAAAAAAAGCAAGTGATTAACTGCCGCTGAATGAAACCAAAGGTATTTGGTGTACCATCATGTGGTGCTCGTTATGGCATGTTTTGTCATAAGCTTAACTAGTTAATTAAATAAGGTCAATTATGCGACATTTTTAATATCCACTTTAGGGCCAACTGCGCTTCGACACATCGTAGAGCGCATTTAAAAACGACCGATCCATTTTTTTTTTTTTGACAGCGTACATGCTGCGTGGTGAATATTTTCGGCCTTTTAAAGAAAGCCCGCGAAATATGAAATAAAACTACGTTCGCAGACAGTTACGGTACGGTACGAAGAACTTTATTTAAAGTTAAAGTTAAAAAATAAAAATAAAGCAGAGAACGTTTTTTTACAAAAGATATATAACAATAAACAGACGGGAGAAAAAAATCACAGCATATCCACGTGGTGAATGATGATGAGTGGGGCGAAGCGAACTCGCGCTGCAGCACGGCGATGGCATTGGCGCGAGCGTGGTCCTTCTTGATGGAAGATATTGTGACTAGATTGTTTGAGAACCACAATCTGTTGCACACACCGCAACTATGGTCGAATCTGTTATTAAGGAAGTCCCGCTGGAAGCGCGCGTCGGCGCCTTCGGGCATAGCCCGCCTGATGTGTTTTGCAGCCACTTCACGTGCTCGCACAGCCTCGGGCTCTGCCTGCCGGTACGCCCGCTTTCTCGCCGCTTCACGGTCGTTCACATTTTGAAGATCCGATTCGCGCCATAGCCGTGCACCTTCGGCCTCGCGGTCTCGAACGGCGGGGTCTTCGCGCCGCAGCCGTGCAGCTTGTCGAGCAGCTTCGGCCTCGCGGGCTCGGACGGCGGGGTCTTCGCGCCGCAGCTGTGCAGCTTGCCGAGCAGCTTCGGCCTCGCGGGCTCGAACGGTGGGGTCTTCTCGCCGCAGCCCTGCAGCTTGTCGAGCAGCTTCGGCCTCGCGGGCTCGAACGGCGGGGTCTTCTCGCCGCAGCCGTGCAGCTTGTCGAGCAGCTTCGGCTTCGCGGGCTCGAACGGCGGAATCTGCTTCGCGGCGTCGCGGGCACTCACCTCAGGATTCTGTCTGCGAGCGCGCGCTGCCGCCGCCTTCCGTGCCCTCCGTTCCGCAGCCTTGTCTTCCATCTGGCGACTCCGAGCTAAAGAGAAAGCGTGCCAAGAGGGAGCCTCATGGCGCGTTACTTCTGAAATGTTGTCTTCGGGTGTCGTTGAAAACACGAGACGTAGTAAAGAAGAAAGAACGCCACACAGGCGAACACGCAACGACAGTGTCACTCGTCAACGTCGTCTTCTTTCTCTACTGCATACCAGAACGCGCGCAGTAAAGAAGAAACAATGCCACACAGGCGAACACGCACGAGAGTCTCACTCGTCAACGTCGTCTTCTTCTTCTCCTGCATACCAGAACGCGCGCTTCTCACGAGCTAGAGGTGGCTACTACAACGCTGCAAACAAATGGAGGATGGACAGACCCACGGCATAAGGAGCTTCACCCCTAAAAGATGGCTCAAAGCTTGCACTAAGCGGCGCAAAGCTCCGTACACAGCGAAGCTGATCGGTCTCATGCGTATTTATTCTGTATAGGCGGAACTTGGCAGTAGCGAGGTTGAACTTGGCTGTAGCGAGGCCTGAACTTGACTTGAACTTGGCTTTAGCGATGTTGAACTTGGCTTGAACTTGGCTGTAACGTTGCTGAACTATTGCTTTAACTTGGCTTCAACTGTTGCTTGAACTTGGCTGTAGCGGGGATGAACTTTGCTGTTACGGCGCATGAGACCGATCAGCTTATGGCTAGGATCAGTCTTCGTGTTTCGAGCAGACTAGCAGACGGCATCGGGCGCAAGTTTCCATCGTCGTTGGTGTAGGCCTTCCATCGCTTCGGGTTCTTCTCGCAGCCGCCGTTGCCTTTCCCGCTACCTATTCTCTCGTCTCGGTCTTCGGCTCGCCGCCGTCACTTCGCAGCCATTTGTTGGGCTAACTGTTGCTGTCTTCATTTTTAGGGGACCAGTGGTAAGTAGTGGGATTAACCCAATTTCTGTGGCACATACCCCTTTATGATGATGATAGTCTTTTGGTTCGTAGAAGAAGGAATGATTTGCTAAACAGCTTCGCTGTTAAAACTATGCAGAGGACTAGGTAATGTACGGGATGCAAAAACGGAGGACAGCAAAGAAAGCACTTGTGCTAACAATAAAATTATCATTAAAAGAACTTCTCTAACAATTTAACAGGAAGAACAAAGACACAGTACGTCAAAATATTCGCTATTACGTAAATGCTCGTTCTGTTGCATCTAACGTCGGCACCGATAGAGGGACGGCTGTTAGAATATCCTTTGCATGTAAGTCAATCTCACCGTACTTATGCAAGTCAAGCTTACATCCATGAGATCTTTCAAATTGCTGATGTGTGAAAGCCGCGAGACGCAAAGCAGCCCCATTCTTGCATTCTTGAGACTTTGCAACGAAGCACCACGCAAGACAAACTTCGATAGCGACAGTATAGCGGCATCAGAATTTGTGCGAAAGACGCCGCACGCATTGGAGTACGCAGCAGAGTGCAGTGGCTATGAACAAGTGTCAACACGTCTACGCAACTAAAAGGAAAGAAAACATCTAGGAAAAAAAGGTAGGCTGCGCGTAGACGTTCGCACGCTTGGTTTTGTCACGATGGCTCGAGCGCCATCACGTGACTCTGCTCCACCAATAGGGACCCCTAAATCTCATCACCTGTGCTTGATGGAGCGCTCTGGCGGAAATATGGAAGAATGTAGCTGTCGTTAGTTTTATTCAGGTGGCTTAGTGGCAGGAATATCAGCTTGAGAACAGGAATTCCGGTCCACGTTTATTGCTTCGCACGATGTTGTTTTTATGGTAGTATCTTGTATCTTAAGATACACGATACATTGCTGAATGTATCGGAAATACAGATACAGATACTCGTTTTCCGATACGTATCGCGATACAGATACAAGATACCAAATGAGTATCTAAGATAGTATCTCAGATACATGTATCTTCGATACTGCCCAGCATTGCCCAGCTCATATAAAAATTTCGTGCAAAACAAAAAATAGTCGGGACCCCCCTTGGTCTGTCCTTATCTGAACACAACCTGTTGTTCTCAGCGCAACGAGGGGCAGTCATGACTGCTTAGGACCAGCGAGACGCGCGCAAGTGGAATGCACATCGCTTTCACGCATTCTAGGCGCACACTACACACTGTGCCTCTCTCACTCGTGAATCTGAGCGCGGCCTAACATACTGGGCTGCCAAGGACACTCCGGAGTCCCCCAAAATGCTCGGCACAGGTGTGGGAGTGGTTGTCAACATGGGTAGTGCATACAAGTCGAAGTATGTCAAGCCGACACAGCAGCAATACACACTTTGCACATTGTATTCCTTAAAGGGGCCCTGCAACACTTTTCCAAGTAATCGTCGAACGCCTTCACTAAAAGAGTTCATTGCCTCGCGAATCGACTGCCGCAAAAATTTTTAGAATCCGTCAAGTACGAGCGGAGTTACGGGGATTTGTCGCACGCGGGTGCTTTCTCTCACATTTCGTACTAGCGAGCGCGCTGAAAGCTACGCAGGGATCACAAGGGGGCAAGAAGATGCGTCATTTCGTCAGCGCGCGTCATGACCTTGAGCTCTTTTTCCTTTCTTAACACGAAAGTGTTTTATGCCGGGGTCCACCAAGTACTTCCGTAGCGGTTATGACGTTCATAAAATGGACGCCAACGGGTGAGATAGAAAAAAAAAACTGGAAATCGAACCCACGACCATGCGGCCGCGACGGTAAGCGCCTGACGTTCAACCGACTAAGCCAACTTGCCAGATGGCGGACACTCCACGAACGCGCTTTATATCTTTCACACATCCTCTTTCGCACGGTGCTCTGTGTTGGTGGTGTAGGTAGGCGGGGCGGAGCGGGGCGGGGCGGCACCGCCGTCTCACAAACGGCAGTGCCGCCTGTGAGAAGTATTGCGTCACGATCGACATTTACTAGCGCTTACTCCGAGATTGCGCGCGATATCGGAGGTCATGGTTAAAGCGTCTCGTAACCAGCGAGTGACACTGGCCGCGCTGGCGTCGCCGAGGGAACCTAGACGCAGTTACGTTCTTTGCCTCCCGCTTCGTGTTAGCGTGCGCCGGCTCATCGGAGTAGTGCAGCTTCCGCATGCACCAACGGAATTTCTCCGTCGCCGACTGCTTCGATTGCGAGAGCACCGACTAACAAAACTGCTGCAATATGCGTTGCAAAAAGGACACGATTTCGACGGGCGAATGTCGTGCCTTGGTGGAGCGAGAGGCCAGCGGGACGCACGCGTTTGTTGCTCAAGCGACGAACCTCTACCTCCCCTGTTGCTGAAGCGCAGTGTGGTAGTGTATGCATGAACACAGGCGTCAGTAACCCATTACTAGTAAGCACGCACTGCCGCTTCTCTCCTTAATTGACGTTTTGAAGAAGTGCATATCGGGTACCAGTGTTGATTATGAGCTTGTTGATGTCATCTTTACGCGCGATTCACGATTCGCTGATTCCAAGTATATGTTCACAATTTCAGCTACCACAATGGTTTAATCATCATCACGGGCGTTAGCCGTCGCGATGGAGACATGCCACTAGGCGTCAACATGGGTGTATCGACGTCAAACGGTGCTATAGCTGCCAAACACCAATAGACATTATAGAAGCTCTCATCTATCACTACACTATAAGCACAACTTCTGTGAAGACACGTTTCACTTTCGTGTTATACCGATTCCTATGACGGAGGAATCAGCCATGGTTTTTTTTTTGTTTCTTTGAACGCGCGGCTTACTTTCAGTGTGATCGCGAGCGTGCGCGCGGGCACTTGGTGGCATCGCGCGGCCGCCGTGGTAACTATGTAGCCAGGGGCGTAGCCAGGGGGGGGGGGTTTGGGGGGGTTCAATCCCCCCCCCCCCGAAATTTTTCAGTTTTGCTGGCGTATATATACACGCGCACATACAAACGCACGCAAGAACATACACAAAGTATGCTTGAACCGCCCCCCCCCCCCCCCCGAAAAAAATTTCTGGCTACGCCCCTGTATGTAGCACACGATGCTCAAATGAGCCAATGGCCATGGACTTTGGGTTTATGGCGCGGTCATTTGGGTTTATGGCATCATTTGTCGAGAGAAGAGGGAACGATTTATAGCTGACTTTGAGAATAAATTGTAAATTATAGGCCACATGCTGCGCTATAATATTTGGCTCGCGTGTTCTCAGGAGCCTCGACTACCGATCGGCAGCGTTTTCTGATCATGCTGAAAAAGTGTTTCAGGGCCCCTTTAACGTCCTACATCGGTACAAATACGTCTATTGAGACACGTTTTACTTTCTTGTTATGAACGATTCCATTGAAAAAGGCACAATCATTTTTTTTAACGAGAAGTAAACATGATCACACAACTAAGCTTATGACGTTCTGTTTTGTATCCAAAACTGCATTTTATTGTTGTTAAACACACGCCAATCAATATGTGGAGCTACGGACTGGCCAAGCCGTCTATTGGCAGCATTTCCTTTTTTTCGCTGTCCACCATCTGTGAAATTATGCATGGTGGAAATAAAGGTTTGATTTGCTTTGACAACATATATTTATGTTTTTGCTAAAATGGGTCATACGAACTGAAATATTGATTACGCAGTCAACAGGCGATACCGCGAACTTTAGAGGCCAGGTTCACAGTAAAAAGTTACAGAAGTATTTATGCCTCCTTACGTGCATTAGAGCTGTGCACGGGCCGTATTTCCGAGCCCGAGCCCGGCCCGGGCCCGCTGACTTTGGCGAAGGCCCGCCCGAGCCCGACGGCAAAGGGCTGCGAGCCCGCCCGGCCCGGCCCGACGTACGAAAATATAATCCCGGGCCCGGCCCGGCCCGGCCGCGCTTTTTGAAGGTTCGCTGCGAAAACAAAACATCGTTTTCCGGTATTTTGGCATTTTATTGAGCATATCGAATATGATCAAACGACACACGACGAACAGTCTCCAATAGAGACTGTTCGCGGCACTTTTGCTATACAAGTAGACGGCCTCATGCCAGCAACAATGGAGTTCGCTCGCCAAAGCCGTCACGTGTAGGGGGTATGCCCACACAAGCGTCAGCTTGCACGAAGGCGATCTACGTCGGGTCGCTCGTCGCTGTCGCGTGCATGTTCACTCATATGGGATTTGGCCTTAAGTCTAACGCGGAACAGTCGCGTGGCGCCGTCATTAGCTCAGGTGGTGCTACTCATCTGTTTGTCGGAGTGCAAGAGAGGCAGTGCTTTACCTGCTCCCCTTTTGTTTAAAGTGGCGAATGGAAAGGAAAAGCGGTAAAGGGCGGTCGCGGAAAAGGCGCTGTATGCGTGCTGGAAAACAATTCCCGCTCATTCTCTATATTTCGGGCTTCAGTCGGGCTTTGCGCCGGGCCCGAGCCCGGCCCGATAAAGCTCCAAGTAGCCCGAGCCCGGCCCGGGCCCGAGGTGAAAGTATGTCGGCCCGCCCGAGCCCGGCCCGCGGGCCGGGTCGGGCTCGGGCTTTCGGGCTACTCGGAGCCCGTGCACACCTCTAACGTGCATTAAGTGCGAAAGCAGCGCGCAGCACACAGAGGGGCACGAGGCAGACTGCCGAGGCCGGCGAGGCCGCGTGGTTTGTTTGGACAGAGTGTGTGGGCGTGTCGACTATATTAACGTCCATACTATTTCGATGCCCATATCACGTGACATTGTCACATGACGTCATCACTCGGCTATGTGACCTCCTAACTTAAGGCTCTTGATCTGGTGACTATGTCACATGACATCCATCATCAAGAGTCATGTGCTCGAATTGGACAAAGTCAGCTTTGGGGGGTGAGCCAGGTCGAATACGAACGTGGGTCGAGTTGCGTCAGTTTTCGAATTCGGCCAGGTCAATTTTTGGGGTGGGCCACCCAGATTTCGGGGGTGAACCAATTCAAGCATGAAAGCTGACCAGCCAAGTTTTCAGTGTTGGGCCAATTCAATATTGGGAGTCGACTCGGTGTTAGAATTGACGTAAACTCAATTTTCGAGTTGGGCAATGTAAATTTTCGGGAGTATTCCAGGTCGAATTCGAACATGGGTCAACTCAATTTTTTAGTTCAGCAAAGTCAATTTTCTGGGGGCACGCCAGGTCAGTTTTATTTGACATTTAAACGTGACGTCATTACATGGTCACGAATGTTTTGGCACGATCGAATGCTAACGCCGGACAGATGCCAGATTTTGCGCTTCGTGGGGCAAGTAATGTTTTTTTATTTATTTTTTTTTCATCAATAATTTCTTGGTTTTTACGAGTCGAAGTCACGATATGATTATCAGGAACGCCGTAAAGAGACGCCGGATTAAGCGCGGCCCACTAGAGTAATTAACACGATAGCGTTAAGGAGCTCGTTTCGCAGAAATTCCGGTATCGGTGTCGTTTGTTGTTAGCGAAAAATCATCTTTGTCCGTGAGCTAAAAAATCGAGAAAGATGCAAATAAATAAATAATACAAATCTTAGGTTCGAGTGAGAGTCGAAGGCAGGCCTTGATGCGTGGCAAGCAGGCGTTCTATCACAGAGCTATGACATTGCTTGAAACTGCTTCGAAAAAAAAAAAAACACCATATGAATGTCATGTAGAGGGAGAATTAAGCTTCCTTAGAGCACGTAATATTTATGCCGTAGTGGGCATTTCGCAACTGTGCGTGCAGCAGGCATTCTAGCGGTAGTTTGAAACGGCCAATGTTACGTGCACAGACGTTCGTTTCCTTGCGGCACGGTTGAGGTGTCCATCGAGAAGCGAAGGCGGATCAGATGGTGATTGAGAAGGCGATGCGCACGGGGCCCGATTACGCTAATGCGTTCTGCTCTTGAGGGCGAGGCTCAAGCGTCCTCCAAGGTTTTTTGAACCCGCACCTGATTCTGAGTGTACGGGTTTTCTTGCATCGAAACGTGGCCGCCGTGGTCGGGAATCAAACTCGAGCTTCGCAGCGCGACACCTGACCTGCTACAACATCGGCCAGTATTGGTTTGGAAGGGGCAGTTTACGACTATCGCGCAAATGTGTACAAATGACGACGTCACTGCGCTGTCGAGTTACGATGCAAAGTTCTTCGTGAAATTTTTAAAAGAAATTTCATAGACGCCGTTAGATTTTATGAGTAATTCCGTTTCAAACTATTATATGTTATCGCGATATTTAAATTTTCAGATACGCCATTTTTTTCCCGAAACGTTGCTTCCCGAGTGTATGTAAAAATTTAAACCCTAAATATAATCAACGGTTCAAAATTTTTTAACCGCGCATAACAGATCGATGCATTGTTTTGTAAAATGTATAGTGGAATTGTCATTTAAGCATGTAGCTTGCGAGTCGCGACATATGTATGAGGAAACACAGATTCATTTTTTAATAAAGAAAAGGTATTTAGAAAAGCGCATTCTGCGTGTGCTTCACGTCAATCTCTTTCACAATTCGCTTTCGCGTGCAGGTTCAAGTAACGTACAACTCAGGATGACATCCTTTGCCCGCCAAGTGTGACACAGAGGCACTGGAAAACTATAACAGTTCACACAACTAATTTTCTTTTATCAGAAACTGGTCAACGGGGTAGGTGTTCTCTAAAATGCCGTAGCGGAGGCTTTGAAATTAATAGTTAGCACGCACTCGCTGCTACACCGTTTCCTTCCTCAGTCTGTGTATCATTTTCTATGCTAGAATTAATTAAAGGCTCCTGTTTGATTTACTCTACCACTTTATTAGAATATAGGAGCGACCTGTCAGGTTGCCTCAGCTGAGAAATTAAACGCTTAGGTACGTCGAAGCGGCATATGGATGTGGAGAAGAATGGGTCAGACGAGGAGTTACGATGTCTCAGGTGTTGTTCACCTCATCAATAGAAGTAATCAAACTACTCTACAGAGTAGAAATTGCAATAAAGAAGGACGGATAACGTTTTGCCAACTTATGACTTGCAGGTGATATTGTGCTCTTCAGCAGTTATGGCGACAAATTGAAAAAAGAAATGATTGAAGACCGAGTAAGCAGGACTAAATATGAAAATGCTGAAGTAAAAGGTAATGCACAATGGATTGGCGAAATAGCAAGAGTTTAAAATTAGCATCCAAGCTTTAAAATATGTACAAGAATCTTGCCAGTTGCTGACGGTAGAGAATATATATACTCACGAAAAGGAAGTCCACCGAAGAATAAGATTGACTGGAGCGCATACGGCAGACACTCCCAAATATCGACAGGTGATCTATCGCTCTCCCTAAATTGGAAAGTGTACAACCATTGCATATTGACAGTACTAGCATATGGGGCTGAAACTTGGAGGAAAGCGAAGAAACTCGAGAAAAATGTGAGGACTATGCAGCGGGCTATTGAGCGGAATGATTGGCGTAGCATCAATAGCTCGAAATACATCAGGCTGGATCAGAGATGGTGAAAGAAATACATCTGGGCGGACCACGTCATGAGAAGGACAGATCACCGATGGTCAGTCGGAGGGTTGGAATGGATGCCAAGGGATAGCGTAGCCAAGGACGGCAGTGAGTTTGGCGTGGCGATTAAATAGAGAACTTATCAGAAATAAATTGGAATCAGTTTTCACGAGATAGGATAAATTGGAGGTCATTAGGAGAGGCCTTCTTCCTTCAGTGGACACGTAAGAGCTGACGATAATACTACTACTACTACTACTACTACTACTACTACTACTACTACTACTACTACTACTACTACTACTACTACTACTACTAATAATAATAATAATAATAATAATAATAATAATAATAATAATAATAATAATAATAATAATCAATCAATCAATCAATCAATCAATCAATCAATCATTTATTTAACGTGCCCAGGAACAACCGTAAGGTCTTTGTGCAGGCGCACGCAAAAAAAACAATAAAAATAAACTATACAATACAGACAGTCTTCACAAATAAAAAGAGCAAATACACGTAGACGAAGAGAAATGAACGCAAAAGGGGAGGAGTAAAATAAGACAACACGAGAAATATTGAAGGGGAATGAAAAATTAGATTGCATATATACAACTATGCGGAAAGACGGAGAAGGGAAGACTTTGTACATTGTGCCATACTATGTCAAAACAGTACAAAGCTCGGATAAAAACAATGATTGTGGACTATGAAAAATGTCAAGATCAAGAAAATTAACATTATAGAGACTTTGTATTCTGTGAACGGTAGAGTGTTGGAAGAAGCAGGCGGGTACATGAAACGGTCTGTTCTCTCTGGTTAACTTACGCGGAATTCGAAAATTAACACAATTGAGAAGTACAGGGCAGGATATGATACCGTGGACTAGCTTGTAAAGAAACAAGAGATCAGAACGATTTCGTCGGCAGTGAAGTGATGGCAATGATAATAATTCAGCAGTATTTGAACGAGATTTTTTAGCAAAGCGATGGTTATATATGCTAAGGAATTTTTTCTGGACTCGTTCAATGGTGTTACCGCTGGATTGAGCAATGCCATTCCATATCACGGACGCATACTCCAGTTGAGGAAGACATAGCGCGGTGTACAATTTTCGGAAGGGCATAGGAGAACGGAATTCTCTAGACAATCTGCAAACACAGCCTAGGGTGCGAAGACCCCGCAAAGCAACACGCTTAGCGTGAGCAGAAAAGTTTAACGTGCTATCAACAACAACACCATGATCACTGATCTCATAAACCTTGCATAAGGACACAGAATTGACAGAGTATTGAAATGACACGCTAGATGTTTTGCGAGTGATAGACATGAATTTTGTCTTGGAGGCATTCAGAGAAAGGTTATTAGCGTTGCACCATTCGGAAAAAGAGCGCAAATCTGACTGCAGCAAGCGACAGTCGTTAACTGAATGAATTTCCTTAAAAATCTTGATGTCATCGGCATACAAGAGGAAAGAAGAATTACGAATGGCAAAAGAAACATCATTAACGTAAATTAAAAATAGGAGTGGGCCTAATACTGACCCTTGAGGGACCCCACTAGTCACTTTATACAAAGAAGATGATTGGCCATTTACCGCTACATAACAATATCTATTGAGCAGATAGCTCTGCAGGAGATTCACAACCGACAAGTCAACATCAAATTGCGCAAGTTTAACCATAATCAGTGTGTGGCTGACTACGTCAAAAGCCTTGCTCAAGTCACAGTAGATTACGTCAAGCTGTCCTCTCTGAGAAATAGGTGTGGAGATCTGCGTCATGAAACTAGCAAGATTTGTGGTAGTTGAGCGGCCAGCGAGAAAACCATGTTGATTAGGAATCAATGAGCTTTTAACACTAAAAGACAATATTTTGTGAAGAGCCAGCTCGAAGATCTTTGATGTGGCACATAGTAGAGAAATCGGGCGATAATTAGAAACATCTGTTTTAGAGCCCGACTTAAATACTGGGAAAACACGAGCAGTTTTCCACATGCTAGGAAATGTGGAAGTGTCCAGGCAGTTATTAAATATCGTAGTCAGTACTGGGACAAATATACTACTATAAGCTTTTAGTATGGCGGAGGGGATGCCATCTGGGCCACATGATAAGGATGGTTTTAAGCACTTAATGCATAATAATAATAATAATAATAATAATAATAATAATAATAATAATAATAATAATAATAATAATAATAATATTTATTATTATTATTATTGTTATTATTATTATTATTATTATTATTATTATTATTATTATTATTATATTATTATTATTATTATTATTATTATTATTATTATTATTATTATTATTATTATTATTATTATTATTATTATTATATAAGAAATAGAAGACTCGACGCGCCCGGGCAGCGCTGAAAATTAACTTTTTGACGAGGTCCACAGCCCATGAAAAATGTGTGCTCACTTAATACAAAGATAAAGCCGACGATCAAAAATTTCGCACTGAACATGGATGTGCTATACCGGAGCGAGTGTTGCCCCCCTTACTGAATGCTCCCCATGGGGTCTGTAAGGTACCTTGAAATAAATAAATAAATAATAATAAATAAATAAATAAATAAATAAATAAATAAATAAATAAATAAATAAATAAATGTCGAGCCAAAACTCAGCAGATTTCAGCAAAAGAAACCACATATTTTTCGTCGCTATAGGTGCGCAGCGCTTGCAATATTTCTGGGCCGAGGTCATACAGTACTCGTTCACTAATCAGCATCTATATATACACACACTGTTGAGTCTCCTTTTGATCGCCAACCGTTTCTGGCCTTGCTACCATCGTTATCCCTAGGCATCTGCTTACAAAAAGAATATTCAATTAGCTATAGGTGCTTTGGCTCCCTCTTTTACGAAGGTCTAAGCGAGTATATTACGATGAATAAAGCGGCGTATAGGCACAAGAATACCGAATGCAACAACGAGCGTCTAACGGTGAAAGTGAACCGAGCGATAAAGAGAAACGAGCGCCCCACGCAGCGACAGTTCGTGGCGGTGCAGGCACTCGCGTAATGAAGCCAAGAGTCCAAGCTCACTCTTTAGCCAAGCTGGTCCGACGGCATTCGGCCAGGAGCCGGGTCCGGCGTCGGGACAGTGGTGCTGCGACTGGCCACAGCGGGAACAGCGCTCAAGCGGCGACTATACGGCACGCGTGCCGACATGAGCGTGCACGGGCGATGGAAGTGGAGCAACCGCCGCGGAGAAGGAGCGACCTCCCTCGGGGGCTGGAAAGGAGCGAGGTTGAAGAGCGTTAGGCAATGACGCTTGGGCACGTCTCATCGACGCGAGCTTCGACATATCTCTTGTGAAAAGACCGAATGCAACCACACGCTCTCGCTGTATGCGGGCATAGGTTTCGCTCTAAGAGCGTTCCACTTCTCCTCATTGTTCTTGTTGGAATGTTCATTGAGATAACTTATTAATTTAGAGACCGCATTTTAGGCAAATGCCTATTTTGTTCCTTGCGCCTATCGCGCCACTTTGATGTAGTGTTTTTATAGTGCCTATAAATGCCTATTTTTGGCGTTTGTGCCTAAATGCTTACAAATGCCTATAAATGCCTGTTTTCGAAATTGGCGCCTAGACGAACAATATTTAGCCTCACGTTTCGCGCCCGGGTGCAGTTTGAGACCGTTATTCATGTTACCGCGCAACACTTACTGTTCGGAACTATGGGGCTCAACCTATTCCTCTAGTTCAAGCAACTGCCGGAAACAACCGTTAGCAGCAATGAAGTGGGACACGCCGGCGAGCATTCGCCGCCGCACTGACATGGCGCGAGCGGTTGACGAATGCGAGACCGCGGAGAGCCTTCAGTGAAAAGAAAATTGAAGAGCAAAAAAAAAGAAAGAAGAAAAGTGGTATGTGCAAGCGGCTTTTGTTTTGTTTGTAATTTACTTTGTCAGGTGTTCACTGCAGTAGCGTAGGCATAAATGTTTTTCGGAGGGGGGGGGGAGGGTTCAACTGTACATCATGTATGGCTACGCCAGCGGTTCACTGCCAGGGGCATTCGACTGGGCCCATAGGAAGAATCCCTCCCTTCTGGTCTTTTATAGCGATCTGGCTATCTGCTCCTGCTGTCTCAGTCATGCCGAAAAGACACCCAGGAGTGTGTTGATTCGACAGTGGACACTTGACTCACCGTGCAGAACACGGGCGAGACCGTGTTCTGCGAACCGTGCGGGACAAAGCACAATTGCACGGCTATGCTCAACTGTTGGCGCCTCTGTGCCCTCTTATGCAATAACATTTTTGTTTTTCTCTCGTAGATAGAGGTCGCACACGTCTTCGTTTGAAATTATTTGCACTTATGTGAAAATTTATTGTGCCTATATTTACTATTTTGGAAGCCTAAAACGTTGTTTTGCCTGCCTATTTTTGGCGCCTAAAACGAGCTTTTTTAATGCCTAAAAATCCGGCCTCTACTTATTATTAAAAGGGCAAAGAGGTCGGCCTGGGATAGTATGCTCAGGCTAGTTTATAACATAGTCATGCAGCCTCCTCCCTAGACGTATTTCCTAGCATCAATATTCCCTTCGTGAACGGTCTCTTGAAGAAGAGAAGAAGGTTACGAGTGTATACCACATATACGGTCGGGGCTACGCTATACCACATTCTTGATTTTTTTTTTTTTCAGGAGTCAGGTGATTGTCCTGCATAGTCATTGTGCGGCAGCCAATTGCTACCTGCATGAGATATTGTTAAATGTGTGGTAATCGCCCAATAAAACAAAACAATTAGCAGATTTTTTAGTTACTTCTTTACGTCTTCTAGGACATATGCATATGTAGAAGCCATGGATGGCTTCTACATATAGTAAGAATTTGAGGGCTAGCATGAACTTTTATTTATTTCAATCCGAAATTGCGGAGAAATCAGTTGTCGTGTTAATGCTTTCACGAAGAACCTTTCTCTTACTCTATAAAGTGAAGTAAAACGATGGACGGAGCTAGTTGGTGCACGTGGTGGCGCTGATTCTTAGCGTCGAGCTTTAACACGAAGCTCTTCGTCCTTCGATCTCACGGTCCTTCATGCTTACACATTTAAACTCAGTGAAACACAACTATGCAAGAGCATTAACAGGGGCGTAGCCAAGGGGGGGGGGGTTGGGGGGGTTCAACCCCCCCCCCCCGAAATTTTTCAATTTTGCTTGCATATATATACATGCACACATACAAACACACGCACGAACATAATGTATGATTGAACCCCCCCCCCCCCCGAAAAAATTTCTGGCTACGCCCCTGAGCATTAATGCAACTAAATAAGAAGTTAGTAAGAAATTTTATTCAGTAATCTTCTTCGGCAGTTATCATGTCTTTACGGAAGTCTTTCATTGCTAGTAATGTGCTAAAAAAAAGGCATCATTTCTTATCCACCTCGCTGCGTCTGAAAATTCTGGCTTTCGGCCATTCAAGAGGGATGACATGCTTATTCAGTTATACCGTGACACATTACATTGCTCCAGAGTTGTTTCAACTTCAGCTAATGATTAAGCAGGCAGGAAAGATTTATCTTCTGAAGCATCTGGTACTAAAGAAGCTATAACCTTCCTGCACCTACTAGGTGTTTGACTTTTTGTGTGAAATATTCGCTCGCTAAAACCGCATGAGATAAAAATACGCAATGCTATGATTCGTCATGCATATCTTCACAAACATGCGCGCTTTATACCTTGGCACTGAGAGGAATGAAACCGTCACTTTATCGTGCATTAGTTGCGTGCACAGATGATGTTTCTGTGGTGGATAGCAAAATGACGTCTTCCGGTTCGAGGCCTAGCTCTTCGCTGTTTCAAGGTGTGTGCCGTTCAGTGTAATCGGGGAGAAAACGCGTACTTTCTGCGACGCAGTTGTTACCAGTTATCTTGCCTCCTCCCCGATTAAACTGAACCGCACACAACTTGAAGCAGCGACGAGCTGAGCCTTGACGGTTCCTAGAACCGGAAGTGCTGTAGCAGACGACGCGCCGTTTTGCTATCCACCTATCAGGGCTAAGTTTAGCTCCTCGTTCACCTTTCAGAGGCATATAACCTTATAGGTTGTATTCGCTGATTACACGTGCACGCACCCACATGGGCTTATGGGAAGGGTGTGAACTGCTTCCGCTTCTGCTCCGCCGTGATCTTGGCCACTTTTTGAAGTGAAGCTGAGTCAGTGTGTATGGATATTCCCTGGCTCAGTTCGAGAAATAGCTGACCGTGCTCATTTTTTTTAGGTAGAGTGGGGGGGGGGGGGGGGAGGGTGACGTCCTGAAGCCACGGTACCATTATGAGGGACGCCGTAGTGGATGGCTCCGGAAATTTGGACCACCTGTGGTTCTTTGACGTGCACCGAACTCTAGCTACACGGGCCTCAAGCATTTTTGCCTCCATCGAAAGTGCGGCCGCCGTGGCCGGGGTTCGATCCGCGACCATCGGGCCAAAAGCCGAGCACCATAACGACTAGACCACCGTGGCGGGTCCGTGCTCTTTTGAAGTCGCTGCAGTGATGGTAAATTGCGCCGTCTATGCATGCAGGGACAGGTCATGGCGGAAAAGGCATCGAGAACACAAGCGAGGGCACGTTTTATGGAGTGCCTTCAGTCGTCTATAAACCAATGCAGCAAAACGCATTTGTCGGAAAGGCGCCGCGCTGAGTGGTTTCGCCGCAATCGTCGCGCTCACATCAACAAAAGTTTCACCAACTACAAAGTGTGCAGCGTTCACTTCATTTCTGGTGAGTACCAATTTAGATTCTATATGTTACAGTTCGCGTATTTTATGCTTGAGGGCGTGCATGTTTGTTGTCCCGCCATTAAGCCGCTCAGAAAAGGACAGTTAAACTTCTGGTTCGCTTCTGGTTACGCTTGCATAACCGCATTTCTATTGATTTGGACGACGTTAATACGCGCTGTCAATGCGCATGAGCGCACCTGTATTTTTTATTGCGATAGAAATTATATGGGTACTCTCGGCTGGTTCTTTCCGTCGCCGTCGCCGTCATGTCCCATATATATATATATATATATATATATATATATATATATATATATATATATATAAAGAAAAAACATTAAGAAAAATTTTTTCCCAAAGCGCGGAATCGAACGGGCGACCTCTCGCTCCGCAGCGCACGGCGTTAGACGGCTAGGCTACGAGCTATGCGTCTCGGAGCACGCTAACGGCGACCTATTTATATACACCATTTACTTCAGCGTGCTTTCTTGGTCATCAGCGAGATGGCGCGAAGGGTACGAGGGGCGCGCTTTAAAGGTCGTCACCCCGCTCATTGCGATGCGCGCGCGCTTATCTCGTGAGGAGGGTGGTTTGTATGTCTTGCGCTTTCACCGCGATATCTGCGCTGAAGTTACAGAGCGTACGAATGTCACTTCACTCGCTGCAGCGGCCGCGTTTGCGAAAGGAGCGCGCTGTTCAAACAGAAAGAAGTAACAACTGTGACAGTTGTTAGTTTGCACTCGTCCTGTGTATACCTGTGCGTTTGTTTCGTGCGTCCTTCTTGATGTTTGAGCAGCGCGCTTTAAGTGTCGAGCTGTGACACTTGATAGTTCGCGCTCGTCCTATGTGTGTTCTTTTCGTGCGTCCTTTCGCTTGAGCGACGCGCTGGAAATTTCGAGCTGCTTTCCGTTCTTCGCGTTACATTCCAATTTGTTGCTATCGCATTCATTACTTCGCCGTCGCGGCGAAACTGACTTTTTTTAGCGACGGTATCATTTATTCACGATTCATAAGTGAAATTAAGCCGGGTTGCCTTCGATGTGGGCTCCCGAGATGTAATTTACAACATATGCTGTGGCAATGCCCCATGCTGCGCGCGGCTGCATGGTCTCCAGCCACTGAAGAAGAATGGACCGCTCTCCTCACCAGTCCCCAAGAAGACGACCAACTTCGGGCTGTCCAGAGAGCCCACGACCTGGCCGTCGAGTTCAACCTCCCGGTCCCGTCGTGGACGAGGCCCGCGGACGAGCCCTGACTTGCTCTTCTCAGGACCAAATAAAGTTCAGTTCAGTTCAGTTCAGTTCAGTCTCTGCTGTAAAACGTTCTATCTTGGACTTATCTTTGTGACTTTGCTTCTTCGAGACACGGTGCTGACGTACGACAAGACTACAATTACAATTTTATTACTCACTCGCAGGAAAGCCACCTTATTTGATGGACGAGAAAAACCCCGACTGGGCTCCAAGTCTCTCGTTAGGCTACGAAATTAACCCTAAATAATCCTTGATGTGAGAAATGTCCACCCTCTGCACAAGCTCGACGTCAAAGTGCAACTCGTCCGTGTTCAGGAGCAGTGGGTCGACACCTCGACTTGAGAAAGTCGATGGAAGCGTCGTCTCCAGGCAGAATAAGTAACCACATATTAGCGATAATCTACAGCAGTTCTTGAGAAACGCGTCGTCATTTTCAGTCGAGCAGCAAGAGTAAAAGTAGGAAGAACTTAGGAAACTTCAACTACTCTTACTAATCATGAACCTAATCAAAAGAAACACTTTGATATTCGTGATGTTACACTGACAAATCTGTGGTGAGTTTTCGACGCGAAGTGAAGAAAAATGAAACTCTGACCATTATTGCCCGATTCGAAAGCAATAATGGTCAGAGTTTCATTTTTCTTCACTCATTTTTCTTCACTCGAGAGGCGGCCTCCATTCTATAGAAGAGGGCTTGTCCCGGCTCTCATTTTATCACTTGGTTTCCTGCACACATGGGGAAGAACGTTCTCGAGGGCTTCCCAAACCTCAACGAGCTGGCCCACGATCGTGCGCGAGAACTCACGCGCCGCGGCGGTCTGGAGGCTCCGGAGGGGCAGGAAGAGACTCAGCAGAATGATCCACTTCTGACATTTAATGAGGTAACAAAGCATTACCAACTTGGCAGGAGAGTCTATCCTCTTCCTCACCCGAAGCTCAGCAGAGCTCAGTCAGCTACTCTGAGAATGTTGCAGACGGGGTCTTTCCCGTCGCGGGGCATTCTCAGTAAGATGTACTCGGACGTTGACCCCAGTTGCCCCGACTGCAGTGAAACCTTTTGCTCCATGGCTCACATGCTCTGGCGATGTCCCGCGTTGCCTCAAACCCTTCTCTCCAGCGAAGCCGAATGGGAGGAGGCCATCAGAAGCACGGCACTCCGACAGCAAGCCCAGGCTATCCAGAGGGCCCAGGAAAGGGCGGAGTGTCACGGCGTTCTGTCCTCTACGTGGGCGCGGCCAGCAGTTACAACGGCCTCCCGTTAGGGGGTCGTAACTCCTCAGGATCCAATAAAGTTCGTTGTCTGTCTGTCTGACCATTATTTATTTTGTCAAATATTTATTCTATCGCTTCAAAATAAACGAAAATGCAGTTCTAAAATAAATATTCGTCAGTTTAAGCTCACTGGAGGGCTTATCGGCCAGGACATGGAGAAAACAGAAGATCTCACTCAACTGACAACATACGAGGATATCACTAAACGCTACAGAATCAATCGCAGAGCACTCCCACGACCACAGCTCACGAAGACGCAATAGACAACGCTCAGACTATTGCAATCCAACACGCTCCTACACCATATGTGGCTACATCTCCTCGTACCAACTTAATACGTCGAAAAATATGTCAGCACTTCGAACACCTAGGAATATTCCAGCACATAGTCATGGAGTGCAAAAAAACAAAAACAAAAAAGAAACAGACCTGCCTTCTCTATCCCCTACCCCGACTGCCAGCAGCCGCAGCAGCTCCCGCCTTCCGGACCACATCATCGTGGTGGACAGGGCGGACGTAGCCAAGACGCCACAGGGAACCATTCCTGCAATTAATCCTTGCGCTAATTAAAGATGCCCTTTTATTGCGATAGCAATTATATGGACAGTCTCGGCTGGATTTTGCCGTCGCCGTCGCCGCCGTCATGCACCGTATATGTATAAGTATGTATATATATATATATATAAAAGCCCTAAAGAAAAATAATTCAGAAAAATGCTTCCGAAGCGCGGAATCGAACCAGGGACCTCTTCCTCCGCAGCGAGTGGCGCTAGCCACTACGCCACGAAATGCAGATCCTCCACGTACGTAACGGCGAGCGTTATATACACACCCCTTACCGCTGGACGGACTCAGAGACGGCTGCGCTTATAAGCGTTTCTTCATTACCAGTGAGATGGCGTTAGGAGCGCGACAGGCGCATTTAAAAGTCGTCGGCGAGCTCGCTCGCTTCTTCTTATACTTGCTCAGGGAGAACCTTGCCCTTCCGCTGTCTGCTCGCGCGGTTTTCTTGTGCTGAGGGGAAGAGGGATGTTTCACGCTTTCACCGTGATGTCCGCGTTCATGTTACGGAGCGTACGAAAGCCACTCGAGCTCAAGGGACGCCGCTAAACGAACAAACAGAAGATGAGCGCGAACTATCAAGTGTCACAGCTCGACACTTGAAGCACGCTAGTTTCCTTCGCTGCTTCAGCCGCCTTTGCAACAGGAGCGCTGTTCAAACTGAGAGTATCCATTGGCAAGCCTCACTTCATATAGCATTAGTTTCTTGCTATCGCATTCATTGCTTCGGCCTTGCGGCGAAACTGTGACTTTTCTTTCTCTCAGTTTAAGCTGTTGTAGTGATTGTCTTTTTGGTTCATTTAAGGCTGCTCTCGAAGTAGAATATTAAACCATTGCTGTTTATTTATTTATTTATTTATTTATTTATTTATTTATTTATTTATTTATTTATTTATTTATTTATTTATTTATTTATTTATTAGCCATGTGTGTACTTGCGCGATAAACGAAGGTAGTGCTTGAAGTGAGCTTCGCCTCACGACTATACTTATTGTGGTGAAGCGACATTTGAGAAAATCTTGCAACTATGTGTTTTACTGTTATGTTCATTTCTTTTCAACGCGAAGCATTTATTGGAGAACAAGAACCACTTTGACGATCTATCTATCTATCTATCTATCTATCTATCTATCTATCTATCTATCTATCTATCTATCTATCTATCTATCTATCTATCTATCTATCTGTCTGTCTGTCTGTCTGTCTGTCTGTCTGTCTGTCTGTCTGTCTGTCTGTCTCTATCTATCTATCTATCTATCTATCTATCTATCTATCTATCTATCTATCTATCTATCTATCTATCTATCTATCTATCTATCTATCTATCTATCTATCTATCTATCCTTCTGTCTGCTTGTCTGTCTATTTCCTACGTCTTATCATTGTCGGGGTCGTTTCATTAACTTGATATACAGGGTGCTCCGACCATATTTAGCTAGACTTGAAAAATATGCCGACACATTCAATGACGACGCGACCAAATGCATGTTGCTGACTGTTGCCTGGAGTACGTCAGACTATTCTTGTGTCCTGATTAATTCCTTAATTAGACCACTTTAATTAACTCACTTTTGAAGCGACGAAGCTGGGCAAAAAATTCCAACGAAAAAGTTGTACATCGGTTTGCAAAACGTCCGATTAGACAGTTGCTAACTTTCTATCCATTAAGTATTAGTGTATTTCTGCCTACTAAAGATGCCCGCGAAATACAAAAAAAAAAATACATGCCTGCTTGCGCGCCAGTGCGCGCAATGAATATAGTGCTCCCTAACGTTCTGCATGCAAACGACCATAGCATTTGCCCGGTTGTGCTGCCTCGACAGTGCAGAGACGATGGGGGTGGCTGTGCGACGAACACGTTTTGCTAGCGTCAACATAAGCGATAACCACTGCGCTGCTTACCGCTGTCATGAACCGGGGCGATGGAAGCATATCGTTTGTACACGGAACGTTAGGGAGCACAAGAATAGGCGCGCAAGCGGGCATGTCCCGTGTTTTCTTTTTTTTTCTTTTTTTTTTAATTTCGCGGGCATCTGTAGTAGGCAGAAAAACACTAATACTTAATGTATAAAAAGTTAGAAACTGTCTAATCGGACGTTTTGCAAACCGATGCACAACTTTTTCATTGGAAGTTTTCGCCCAGCTGCGTCGCTTGAAAGGTTAGTTAATTATTGTATCCTAATTAAGCAATTAATCAGACCACAAGAAATAGTCTGACATACTAGAGGCAGAGTCAGCAACATGCATTTGGTCGCGTCGTCATTTAGTGTGTCGGCATATTTTTCAACTCTGGCTAAAGATAGCTGGGGCACCCTGTGTATCAGAATGTGCATGATATGACGGTGTATGACAAAGGTTAATAAAATATCATGACATGAATGACACCACATGCGCATGCCATGACATGAACGTCAAGATACCGTTTCGATGTCATGGTGGTTGTTTCATTACCTTGGTATACCAGAATGTTCATGGGATGACGTGCGATAATGCTAAACATCGATGACACGTCATGAGGCGAATGGCGTAAATGACACGATTCCGTTGCGGTCGTTTCTTAATTGGGGCATCATAATATGAATGGCACGCATGTATAACAAAATAAGTGGGGACAAACATGTCACAACATGAATTGTATAAATCACATGACGCCGACCTTGTGGTTCTCTTAACTAAGGTGTAAGAATATACATCCGTGATATACAATGAGTCATATTTCATGACATGGCTGACTTCGTATGCGTGTCATTTCTTGAACATCATGGCAGCCGTGTATCACGTAACGCGAATTAGATGTCATAAAATGCATATTCTTTACGCGGGTATGAAGCAATATGAAAAACTCACAGGGTCCTTCAGGCATTACCCTACGACGACACGAAGGCGAAAGCCATCCGGCGTGACTATTTCACCATGCACTTTATATCGATGTCCAATGTTCACTAATTAACTCTCACACATAAACTTGCCTTTACCAATTAACTCACTACGCACTTCATTTGTTTTTATTATTATCGTCAACAGACAGGCTTTCATGCGCTTTTGTGTGGCTTTCGCTACCCTAGACGTCAGTAAGCTGAGTAACGTGAGCGTAGCTTTTTTAGTCATGCGAACGCAGCAAAGACGACGTGACCGTGCAGCTCGCATCTTGAGCCACAAGGCGCGTGTTTGGTTTTTTACAGCGGAAGCTGTTATGTGGTCGACAAGAGCCGATTTTGGTGGCGATTTTGGTGGCGATTTTGGTGGCGGACACCGCCGCCGCCGGTGTCCGTAGCCGCTATCACGCGAAATTAGAAAAAAAAATGTCCAGGGTCGGATTTTAACCTTCTGCGTGGCTGTCGAGTATTCTACCACAGAGCCACGCCGTTGCTTGAAACTCCTTCTCAAAAAGACCCTATACACGCTTCATTTCGGACAAAGAATCGCGTTAACAAATGTAATATAGCGTGGTAGAAGAGTAAAATAACAACCAGGGGTCACACAATGCGAATTGCGCGAGTGAGTCGTTTAATACTTCCAACCCATTACAAAGGGCTCACCCATAATTATTCTTCGTCATCAGCCACAGAATCAACGAAGTGCAAATAATATCTTACAGATGTGTAGCGGGTACCTCGCTTATCCGCAGAATGACGAATAACGGGCATAGTGGGTAATTCCCTACTTCGCAAAATTATGATGGTTTACGGCGTGGTGAAAAAAGCCGCCAGGGGGCCGAGGACAGCAGACGTGTCTCACATGGGCTCCCGCATTTTGTGCTTCTCAACCCGGAACAAGGCCAGTGACGAACCCGAGTTTTACACCGGCGCAACCGGCAAGACAAGAGGAATCGGCGGACACTAGCCCCTTTCGGGTGAGTGCATCCTGTCTCAAGATATAAACTTAACTCCCGCCAAGCGCACGCCCAGTTTCTTACGCCTAACCCCAAGCTCGTTCCTGCACACCATCGGGGGAAAAGCTGCGCGGCGCGTGCACAACGCGCTGAGGCGTACCTGTCGGCACGGCACGAGCGCTCGCGCTCGCCGTGGCAAAGAGCCTTTAGGATGAGCCGAGAAGCAGCCGAAGCAAGCGAAATGTCAAATAACCAGCATGAAGAAGAGAATACCATGCAAACAGACCCAGTGGAAGCAAACAACAAAGCTGAAAATTCGTGGACCTATGACGCTGGCAGCGGTAGAACAATTGAAACGGAAAGCGCTTGGATCACAAGAAACAAGAAAGAGAAGAAGAATACCGCCAATGCAAGGCCACCGGAAAACCCACCCACAGGGAACCCGCCCATCGCAGGGCAGACGCTGAAGCCATCACCGTCGCAGCAACAGCGCAGGCCCAAGATGCCACCCCTGCCTCTCGACGACTTTAAGATCGTCTACCGCCCGCAAGCAGGTCTTGAACTCGCCAAATGGAACACAGTCGCCGTCATGCATGCCATCGGAAGAGCGAGTGGACTATCGCAGCAAGACTTCAACGACAAGGTACGCGTACAAGTCCAGAGAACAGAAAACTTAATCATCGCGAGCACCGCCGCCAAGGAAGACGCAAAGAAGTTGGTAAGCATCAAGAGAATACAGCTTGGAGGCAATTTCTACAATGTGAACGGCAACGTACGAACCCCTGACGACGTCTCCAGAGGCGTGATCAGTGGCTTGATACCCGGAACGAGCACCGCAGAACTCATGGCTGGAATCCGCGCACCGGCAAGATACACCGTTCTTCACGCCCGAATGCTGGGTCAATCGACCGCGGCAGTCGTATTCTTTGAAGGACCGCACGTTCCCTACTACATAATCTTCCAGAGCGTAGACTTCCGCTGCAGACCATATCGCAAGTCAGTTCAGTACTGCCGTACCTGTGGCAACACGGGACACCGTCAAGACATCTGTCCGAGGCCTATCCCGGATTTCTGCTACAAATGCGGCAAAGCCGGCCAAACGCAGGGACACGAGTGTCAACCCACCTGCAAGATCTGCGGAGAAGGGCACGAAACTGCAAGTAAAGAGTGCAAGAGGAGACTAAAGCCAAACCCACCACCCTACAATATAAGACAACAGCGTCTCAACAGGATTCAAGAAATAGACAACCACTGGAGCTGCAGCGGAGAAGAGTACCCCGGCCTTGGCACATCGGCCGCTACATCTAGCAGTAGCAGCGCCGGCAGCTCCACCAGGCGCAGCAGATCCAAGTCAATATTGCGGTCTACTTCGCACTCCCGCTCTCACACGCGCTCGCGCTCGGTCAAACGCGCGAGCTACGCCGCCGTGGCAAGCGGCTCGAGTGGTAGCAGCAGCTCGACCTTCTCGTCGGCCGAAACCGCGTCCATACAGGTCCTCGAAGATGGACTGCAAAACCAGCAGAGAAAGCTCCAGAATCAGCATAGCCAACTGCAAAACCAACAAAACCTTATAGACAAGCTACTTCAGAGTCAGAAAAGACAACAAGAGCTCATCGACAAACTACTTGAAAATTGCAAGGTACAGCAAGAAATTTCATACAATACGCATCAACAACGCCAAGATCTAGAAGACACAAGCTCGCAGCCGCGAAAGACGCTGCCTAAGGCGGATGTCCAAGCCATAGTGGATGCAAGGTGCAAGATATTTCAAGAAGCTTTTATGAGCAACATTCATGCCACGATGGAAAAGGTTGTCCAATCAGCAATCGAAAAAACGGCCGCAACCTTCGAACAGAAGATCACCACGCTAAATGCCAAGATTGACGGGATCGCTGCACAAGTCAACAATTTTATCGCACACGTGAAGAAAACTTACGTCACCATAGCACAGTTCGATAGCTTCAGCAACCCACGCCAAGTGACTCGGAAGAAGGCGCGGGCGAACAGCCACAACGCCTCTCGCTCAGTCTCACCCACTCGTGATCGCCGGCGTGACATCGAATCAGTCGAAGATGGCAACCCCTAACCACAGGTCTAAGAAACAGCATTCAACTTTACGAATATGGCAATGGAACTGTCGATCGTACCGCCCTCGACATACGAGCCTACAAGAATTCATCAAGCCTAACCAACCCGACATCATCGCACTCCAGGAAACCAACACGCAGAACGTCCGTCTCCAAGGATACATGACCTGCGCACAAACCCAACGTACTGCCATTCTTGTCAAGAAAGCGCTTTCAGTGCAAAAGCACGAAATCGAGCAAACCCAGACAGAACACACCCTGATAGAGATTCTGCCGGAACGAAAGACGCAGCAAAGTCTATTCATAGCTAACGTGTACAGCCCCCCTCGAGACCAGCTACCGGACTTCGATCACTTCGTACGAGAAATCAGGAAGCGCACGAATGGTCACCAGGTCGTTATAGTGGGAGACTTCAACGCCTCGCACACGGCATGGGGCTATCATATCAAGTCGAAGAAGGGCTCTAGGGTGCACGATGCCGCCCAGCACCACAGACTAACACTCTGGAACGACCCTCTCCAGAAGACGAGAATCGGGAACAGCGTCTCCAGAGACACCAATCCCGACCTCACCTTTACGGCGAACGTCACCGGGGCAGAGTGGAGTGTGCTACCGGAAACCTTAGGTAGCGATCATCACATCCTCCAGCTTGACGTAGCGCACACTCGCAGACAGACCAAGACTGGAATAGCACGGTTAACGGACTGGAAATTCTTTAGGGATGACCTTGATGTTGAAACCACTATAACCGACATTGACGAGTGGTTCAGGAATGTGCTAGATACAGCCGAACGTCATACTAAAGACATACAGCTCGACGCCGATACGCCCGCAGTCGACGCGCATCTCCTCCACCTCTGGGAGGCTAGAAGAGGACTTCTAAAGAGGTGGAAGCGGCAAAAACTTAACAGGAAGCTACAAAAACGCATCGCTATCCTTACCGAGCAATCTCAAGAATATGCGAACCAACTCGCCAGACAGAACTGGCACGCTTTCTGTGACAAGCTACAGGGGACACTGAGCACCAAAAAGACCTGGCACCTGCTACGCGCTCTTCTAGCCACGCAACCATCCAAAGCGGCACAGAAGCAGCATCTTCAAAAGATTATCCTCAACTACGCCGGGTCGGAAGAACATCTCCTACAAGAAATACAGAAAAAGCTTTCTGGTGATGCCCCTGCTGTCGCATCAGCTCACATCAAAGAATACACTGGGACACCAAACCCTGAGCTCGACCAGCCCTTCACGCAGGCGGAACTATACGCAGCCCTATCGAAGTTGACAAGAAATACGAGCCCCGGCAAAGACCGGATAGTCAACAAACAATTACGCAACTTACCGCACCAGGCCACCACGGCTCTTCTCCGATACTACAACGATTGCTGGGAGAAAGGAGAGCTGCCTGCGGTTTGGAAGCACTCGGAGATCACCATGATCCCCAAACCTAACAAGCCTATCGGTATTGAGAACTTGCGCCCCATTTCCCTCACCTCGTGCGTGGGAAAGCTGTTCGAACACATGGTGCATGACCGATTGACGCAGTACTTAGAAGATGGTGGACACCTACCTGATACCATGTTCGGCTTCAGGCAGCACCTCTCGACGCACGATGTGCTTTTACTCCTCAAAGAAGACCTCCTTGATCACCTCAGCCATCGAAGCAAGTACTCAATACTCGGAGTCGACGTCAAGGGGGCCTTCGATAACGTCAGCCATGACGCGATCCTCAACAACCTCGAAGGCACCGGCTGTGGCACTAGGACCTACACGTATGTCAGAAACTTTCTGACGGACCGTACGGCAACTGTGGGCATCTGGAACATCCGCAGCACAAGCTTTCAACTACCAAAAAGAGGTACGCCGCAGGGATCGGTCATCTCACCGCTACTGTTCAACGTGGCCATGATCAATCTGCCAAAACTTCTCGATAAAATACCAGATGTGCGGCACGCTATGTACGCTGATGACATCACGCTCTGGACCAGGGCTTCGAACATCGGAAGACAAGAGAGCTGCTTACAAGATGCCGTAGATACTATCGAAAGGTATCTACGAAACTGCGGCCTCCACTGTGCCCCTGAGAAGTCCGAGCACCTTGTCCTCAAAGCAAGAACGAGAGGCAGGCCTCCCATATACGAAGAGCCCGACCCTAACGTCACCCTAAATGGGACAGCAATTCCAAAAGTCGAGACGCTACGAGTGCTTGGACTTCACATCCACAAGGATGGATCGGGAGCGGCCACGTTACCGAGACTCCAACGGACACTCTCGCAACTCACGCATCTCATCAAGAGGATCGCAAACCAACGAAACGGGCTCAAGGAACATGACACCCTACGAATAATGCAAGCTCTGCTCACCAGCCGCATCACGTACGGCACGCCGTATCTCACACTGAAGACCGCAGAAATAGAAAAACTTAATATTATGATAAGAAAGGCAACCAAAGTCGCCCTGGGACTACCCCCCATGGCTTCAACTACACGTCTTCTTAAAATGGGCGTCCACAACACGTGGCAAGAGCTCGCCGAAGCTCACAAGAACAGCCAGCTGGAACGACTAAAGCTCACGCCTACCGGGAGGTCAGTGCTCCGGTACCTCAAGTACAGCGAGACGTACATCGCCGATGCAGACCGGAAAAAGCGCATCCCGCTGGTCGTTAGAGAGTCCCTCTTCATCGCGCCTATTCCGCGCAACATGCATCCGACATTCCATAAAGGTAGACGAAAGGCTCGAACTGACGCTATTAAACGAAAGTTCAAGGAAGACCCGGACGCCCGCTACACCGACGCTGCCAAGTATCCGCGCAGAAACGCGTACGCTGTCAGCGTCGTAGACTCTCGAGGCCGAGAGTTAGCGTCGGCCACGGTCAAGGCACACAACTCAGAAGCAGCGGAAGAAGCGGCAATCGCTCTCGCCACAACCACATGTACAGACGCCGCGGTGATCTTCACCGACTCGCAAGCAGCTTGCAGGAATTATGCGAAGGGCCGCATCTCAGCCGATGCACTTAACATCATAAAACGGCGAAGCACTCCACTCCCATACGCCTGTATAATATGGGTGCCAGGACATGAGGGTCTACAGGGAAATGAAGCGGCCCATGCCGCTGCCCGCGAGCACGTCAGCCGGGCTGTCCTTGACCCACAGGATACCCGACCCATGGCTGAAGAGGTGGAGGCGGTACAGAACACCTATTCGTCGCTACTTCAACACTACAGACTGGAGCGACGGGTGTACCCTCCACCACATCCAAAACTGACTAAAGAAGAAAGCGTGATCATCAGACGCCTGCAAAGCAACACACACATACATGGAATATTAATGCACCGCCTCTACCCAACGAAACATAGCTACATGTGCCCGCTCTGCGGCGTACCGGACACCCTGGCACATTTGCTCCTGGAATGCCCGTGTCATGTAGACCTCAGTATGCAACCGGAGACGGACGTCAATCCAGCATTAAACACGAACGACGACCACCTAACCGAAACGTGGGAGGCCAAGCTCGCCCTCGAGGACCTGGAAGACCAACGACAACTTGTCATCAGGGCCAAGAGGGCAGTTGAAGCCAGAGGGTTCCTGGACTAGGGAGCCCTCCCACCTTAGGGTGATACCGAGCATCGCTCGGAACACTGTTTCACAAATAAACGTTTATTTCTCTCTCTCTTACGGCGTGGTGGGTACCTTGCAACTGTAGTTGTAGTAGTCGCCTCAAGAGAGTTTACAACGGGATCTAGAAGGTCACTCTTCCAGCTTTCGCTTTGACTGTGCTGCGTGTTCCGCGTCGGCTTTTCGCCAGGTGACCATTCTCAAAAGGCACATAAGGCTTTTACCTTAATAACATGTCAAGACATGAATGGCGTGCATGTCATGGCATGCACGTAATGACGTCCATGTATAGCACGTGGGACGTCATGACATATACATGCATTGCAAAACATAAATGTCATTACATACCGTGACCATTCATGCCATGTGATGATATAGATGCATTTTACATGGCTGCATGTCACTATATGTAATGACAAATATGCATAAAATAACATGAATGCCATGTAATCACGTGATATACGCCTGGAACGACGCTTGTACTTTTGCCATTGCATCGTTATTCGAATCTCGTTCTCTTATCAAAGTCACTGTGCAGTCAATGCTTCTACTGGCGTCTCCAGGCACTGCGCCTTTCGGCATCGTCTTCCATACCGAGTGGTGACGAGCTCGGGAATGTAGACATAGGTCGGCAAAAAATGTGGAGCTCACTCAGGCTCACTCATGGAATATATTTTGCCCTTGGGGCTCACTCGGACTCAGACTCACCAAATTTTCCTCAACCGAACTCACTCGGACTCAAGCTCACCTAAATATTACTCCGTTGCACTCAGACTCCGACTCACGGCTCCATCTGAGTCTGAGTGAGTCGAATCGTGAGTCCGTCAGCGTATAATTAGCTTTTTCGACCAGGATGTCAACATATCTAAACGGCAATATCTCGCATAATCGGTGCTCTACGATACGCATTTTGATCTCGTACCTTCACATACGAGTTATCAGTGATTGCAATCCAGTAAGGACATTTCTGTTGAAATATATGACTCACACGATATAGTTTTATCAAGAACTTCTTTCGAAGAATTTCGCGGGGGGGGGGGGGGGGGGGGGGGGGAGGAGGTCAAGGCACGCCTCTAGTCAATAAATATTGGGCTGGCGTATGAACGCTAGTGCGTTGAAGTATCTGTGAGTAGAAGTGAGCATCAACGTGAGCCGTCATGAGGCTGATAGTAATGCTGAAGTTGAGTAGTTATCACCACCATAGGTCGGCAAAAAAATTTGGAGCTCACTCAGACTCACTCAAGAAATATATTTTGTGCTTAGGGCTCACTCGGACTCAGACTCACCAAAATTTTCGTCAACCGGACTCACTCGGACTCAGACTCACTAAAATTTATCTCAACCGAACTCACTCGGACTCAAACTCACCAAACTATTACTCACCCGCACTCACTCAGACTCAGACTCACGGCTCGATATGAGTCTGAGTGAGTTTGCCGACCTATGCATGTAGATGCCTCGGCGTTTCAGCTTGCAGCATTTCAACGTTGACGCCGAGCCACGAGGAGTTACGCTGGGGAATAAAACGCCTGCAAACGCCGGTAAAATGTTGAAAAATTGGAGGACGTTTGAGCTTCGACTCATGAGTAGAACGCGATAACTTAATCTGGCCCCGCTCGCATCGCCCTCTTAATTGGTAGCCTCGCGTCGCTTCTCGGTACACCGCCACGGTGGTCTAGCGGTTATGGCGCTCGACTGCTGACCCGAAGGTCGCGGGGTCGAATCCCTGCCGCTGCGGCTGTATTCTCGATGGAGGCGAAAATGTTTGAGGCCCGTGTACTTAGATTTAGGTGCACGTTAAAGCACTCCAGGTGGTCGAAATCATATCGTGGTTTTGGGACGTGAAACCCCAACAATTATTAGCAGCTAAATCACGCCACGCCACAGTCGCATATCGATGGAGGGAAATGCTAGAGGCCCGTGTACCGTGCGATGGCAGTGCACCAGATGATCGAAATTTCCGGAGCCCTCTACTGCGGCGTGCCTCATAATCATAGCGTGGTTTTGGCACGTAAAACGCGAATATTATAAATATTATTTATTATTATAATACACGCCACACCATCGGGCATGGGATCAGCATATTGCTTTGTCGAGTAGCGTGGACCTTTTTGTACATGGGACCGTTCGTCAGCTGAGGCTGTTTTTTTAATCGCCTACTTCGCCTCAAGAACGCCACGGTTAAATTAAGCAGTTTAAATGTGTATATTTATCGCAAAGAGAGGAGGGGTCTATATTAGTTTTCATGACCGTAAGCTCAAATAACTGTTGGTACATTGCTTGAAAAGTAGACACAAATGTTGTGACCGCAACATGGACTGCACTTTTCTGGTATGGCAACCGAGCAGGGATTGGGCTGAAGAGGAAGGGGGGGGGGAGGTCTCACAAACAGAGCAGACTCGAACAGTGCTCTAACCCCCCGCATCTTTCAAGAACGTCGTCTTTGAAGCAAGCAAGAAAGAAAAGCGCGTGTCCCGTGTTCTCGTCCCTTCTGTATTCGTTCCAGTGCTGCCTTTCCATCACTCTAAGGCGCTTAGCTATGTCCCCTCATGGGAGACAGAAATTAGCGCCTTTTTCTTCTTTCTCATGGATCAACATTCGGTCTGCACCATGTGTGACCAGGAGCTTATATATATATATATATATATATATATATATATATATATATATATATATATATATATATATATATATTATATATATATATATATATATATATATATATATATATACACACACACACACACACACACACACACACACACACACACACACACACACACACACACACACACACACAATGAACACCACTTCGGTGAGTGAATTTATTTTACATGATGTAGGCTCCCCTGTCAGTAAGTGACCATGCATATACCCTTCTACAAATTCTGAGGCCCGGTTTTCGATTACAACTCTCGTTCTTTCGTCGGACCACCTAGCATTACCTTAGCGCTTTCTCGGAATAGGTCTTCAATTATTCGTTGCAATATTTCGCCATTGTCCAAGTGCAGTGAGTGGTTGTCTGTGAATCGAATACGAATCGCTGAAGATAACGCAACCTGTACACAAACAAAGGACTGAATGAAACAAAACTAAACAATCAAAAATAAAACCATACGTAAATGAGTCATAAAGAAATTTTTAGGACTGAAAAAGGATGAAAAGGAGGATGGAAAGGAGGAGGGAGAGGGTAACGCATAGTATAACCATGTTAGTATAGTATAGGATGGTGTCAACTTGAGCTTGTTGGCATGGCTTCATCGTCGGAAAGAGCGCGAGCACACGGGACTAGAAAGACAGACAGGACTTTGCGCTGACTAACAACATGAGCGTTTATTTCGTGCTAACACATATATACGCTTCTGTGGAAATAGATAAACAAGAAAGGATGAGGGAAAGGGGAAGCCCTACGCCTGCGCCGTGACTATAGTGCATGAAAAAGCAAAGATCAATCACGGAGGTATTAATCTCCTTGTTGGTTAGTGCGATGGACGGTGCGCTTACACATGATGGCCCAATGGAATGAATCGTGAACGCTTTATAGATTTCCCGGGCGTGGCAGTCACGATATCTGCCTAAGATACGCGTCTGTTCGAAACTCGGAGTGCAACCGCACTCGGCACAGTGGATTGCCAGATTTGCTTCCAGTCTTGACCTTGAAATTGTTCTTGTGCTCTCGCAGCCGATCATTAACGCAACGCCCTGTTTGCCCAACGTAGCGGCCACCGCGGGACGTTGGTATCTCATAGACGACCTCAGTCCTGCAGGGCACAAACCGCGTCGCATGTTGCTTCTTGTAAATGGAAGGATTTGGGCGAGGGGCGTTCACTTTTTTTTGCACAGTGATCCTAGTTTGCGGCGGGGCCTGTAATAACTCTGAGAACGAGTACAGAGAGAGAGAGAGAAAAAAGAAAGAAAGAGGGAAACAAACAGAGAGAGGAAAGAGATATAAAGAGAAAAACGCTCTGCAGAAAAAAAAATTTCACGAGGCGGGATTCCAACCCGCGTACCCTCGAACCACTCGGCTATCCAGGCACGCTAGCACAGCATTGCACAGCCTTGTATAGTATAGTGTAGTAACGGGGGTGGGAAAGGGAAGTGAGCGTGAGGAGGAGAGATTTGATGGCGAGGAGAAGGAAATCCCACTGCTCACCACTGGTTCACTAAAAGAGAGAGAGAGAAAGATACAGAAAGAAAAAAGTTTTGAGAAATAATGGGAATAAAGACATAAAAAGATAGCGTTGACACAACTAGTGTGACGGGGAAGGCAACGGCGGCTGCGAGGAGAACCCGAAGCGATGGAAGCCCTACGCCAACGACGACATGCCCGAAGATTTATGAGAGGTGCGAACGCTCGGTTTTGGAGCTTGAACATCCCTGTCGTTACTAACCTTGCTAAAGCCTAGCGACAACCTAGAAGCAACCAGATTAGACTTCAAAATCGTCCAGTTTCGCTGTTTCAAGGCTTGCACGACTTAGTGCAAGCTTCGCCAAATTTTTTTGTTGTTCGACTATACTAGGTATTTTTTTAGTGACCCATATTACCTGCAGGATTTCTGTCATTCGGATTTATTTGCGTGGACATGAACGTAATATATACATGTAGCGGTATATATTACCTGTAGCGGTAGATGTTAATTCAAATTGATGGATACGACATTAATAAATTATTTTATTTTTCTCAAGTTTTTATCAGACCAATAAATATTTAGGGCACGAAATATATACTGTGTCCTTATTGAAATTTTCGCTAAACGCTGGTGTATCACGCTTTGCGCGCACTTAAAAAAAAAAAAAAACTCCTGTTTGTCTAACTTATCTAAGAGCATTTTATAAAACATGGCCTCTTCTTAATGCACATGCCTGCGTTGCTTTTTAACATTTAACTGAGGAAGTAAACGAATGAATGAATCTATCATCCCTATAGTTCAGACATGTTGACACATTTCTGTCAAACGTTACCGGTCGGCAACAGCCAGTATTCAATTGCAATTCACAAAAATCGACGTAGTCCATCAAGTTGTTATGGATCACAAATTAAATATGCCGCCACGCGCCGGTGTACCGAGAACGCGCATCGTTCGCGCTTGCAAGCGACACCCTATTGTGCCAAATTATAATACATTTTTCTGATAAATAAATGCCCCGAAAATACCGGTAAGCAAGATAATTGGGGAACTCGACCCCGATACGTCCCATGGGTGCTAACGCAACGTTGCTAACGGCGTTCGTGGCGACAGTGGCGACAGCGGCAGCTCCGAATCTCCGAGTTTCTGTCGGTCTATGTGTTGAATATCTGCGGCGCTGTTCTGTGTGCGGCGCATCGAGTCGCTGTAGTCAGCTAGTCACCATTCGGCATGGCTGTTGGGTGTTCTGCGATGGGAGCCTCTCTGGAAAGCATTTTGTTGCGCCTGCTTGTCCCTGACAACGCTGTCATTGCTCAGGTGTATTTTTTTCGAATTATTCTAGAATCACCCACGGAGCCCCCGTTGATATGTCCTAAATAATCACCCGTCTCGATCTTTTCTTTTGGCGCGGTTAACTGTGCAAAGCCAACGGGGCACATGTCAGGCGCGCATGTCACACACGTGCGTTGAAACAAGTGAAATCGCGAATTGGATTACAATCAGTCGCTGTACCATATACTGTAAAACGTTTGTGAAAACGTTGGCTGCGGCCGCGGCTTTGTTAAACAGTTGACAGCCGCCAATTGTGACTTGCTCTCGTTTTTTTGTCACTTTATATAATTCACTTAGTACGTTTCATACAAACGAATAAAACGTTTATACTGTGCACGTATTCTTTGCGAAGAGTGAGCCGGCCGTGACATCCCGCCTTCCATACGATCGAGGGTTTCGTTTTCGTGGAATGAGGGGAAGTGGAGACAGCGCTCGGATGTATATTTATTTATTTATTGAAATCCCTGACATCTTTCTGTTGCCTATTATTATACTTTGTATAACAATTAAACGCTCGTCTGATATTTGTTATCCGCACACAGAAATTATTTGCGTGGTTTCCAAGGAATGCATTCCTGAGCACTTCCTTCGCTGTTATTTGTGCATTGTGTTAGTTGCAGTTGTGCCGGCACTGTGCTGTTTAGAGACCAGCAGCAGGTAGCTGATGGTATATTTTTGAATGAGGCTTTGCTTTAGTTGCTCTCTCTGACAAAGTCAGTTTCAGTATGGGCTTGGAATGGGATGTCATGTAGTCACAACTTTGGCACCACAGTAGTGTACGGGTTTCTGATGGATCTTCTGATGTCTGTGTGTGTGTTTGTGACTGTATATTGAAACTTAGGCTCACATAAAGTATATCATAATGAAAAGCTCAACCCACGCTCTGGCAATACTTCTAGCCATCGTTTGCTTCAAAGCACTTTTTTTTTTCTATACAAGCTGTAATGTAAATTTTCAAGGCATCAACTGACCTACTTTGATTTCTAGAAGTGCTCACTATTGCTGAAACATGCATCAGGACACTAAGAATGTCAGTCTTAGGTTGTAGTTTGGTCATATGCGTGTTGCACACACACACAGGCACAATGCCAATGTTACATGTCCTGGTAAATGGGCTGTGTTTCCTGCATTTGTAATCTGTCATCAGCAGAATAGTTTTCAGATGGTGATTTGTGAGGTGCACATGAGCATAGCACATGTTAACTTTATGACAAAAGCGTTAGAGAAGCAAGGCAATTTGGTCATGCTTAGTGTTGTACAGCTAAACTTAAGGGCATTGGTTCAATTCTTGGCCATGGCGGCAGCAAAGAACAGCTGCTTGCTTAGATATAGGTGCATGTTAAAGAAACACGGGTGGTTAAAATTAATCTGAAGTTCACATTACGGCATGCCCCATAATCATAGTGTGGTTTTAGCACGTAAAACCCCAGCAATTAAGTAATTAGTGCTTAGTAGGGCACATTGCAGTGCTCGAGACTGGTTTAATGTGGGCTTACTTAAGGCCATTGCATTATTAGGTTTAGCATTTCCGTGAACCATGAATCATAGGCAACGAAGCTTGAAATGACTTTATATTCTTGGTTATAAAGAAAGTAAATTTCTGATACAGTTAAGAAATTAAATCTTCTTTCATATTTTATTCAGGTTACAATATGAACAACTATTGACAAACTGTGCTGCTGTAAATTGGGTGGTTGACTTCGAAAAGAGCAATTGATGTGATTGATATTCATGCTTGAAGCACCCTTCAACATGAAAATATGGGAAATACCGAGTCTCAGACATGTGATGCACTAATGACTGTTGTCACTACATAATGCACCACATCGCTGTAAACATCAATATGTCCAACCTGGCTTCACCCATTGGTTAGTGGTGGCTGATATTTGTGTAGTAATCAGCACTTGTAAATGTATCAAAGGTGCTGTTGATTGGCATTTTGGCAGTGCTTGCTTTTACCTGCCTATTCAAAGGTCAGACTTCGAAGTGCACATTTAATGTTGCAGTCTTTGTGTATTTCTGCATGATACAGTACATGGTGAGAAATTTATAATTTACTAGTATCCACAATAAAATGTTTTCTGAGCACACTGATAAAAACAGAGTTCTGAAATGGCACGTTTTCTATGGGAGCAAACTGCATAGGATGAGTGCTGTAATATTTCATAATGGCTTGCATACAGGCAACTCAGGAGCTCAAAGAAGCATACAGAGATCCCAACATTGTGGAACACCTCGGCCATGCGCTTTGCAGTTCTCAGAATGTTCAGGTAAGCTCAATTCAAAATCACGCTGCTTGTCTTTGTAAAGATGCGATATTTGTCATATTGGGAAAGGTTGCTTTTTTCATACCTATTGTGATCATGTTGCATTTGGTCTAGGGCAACTGACATTTATTTAGTACTATTTGCAAGTGCGTGAGGCTGTGCATATTGAGGGAAAGTAGCCATCCTTTGTAAAAAATGGATATCATGGCTGTTTAGCTTTGTGGGAGTTTTATAGTGATCAAATTCCCCAGTTCTTCCCCACTGCCTCACTTAAAATTTCCTTCTAATTTATAAAAGATGGACTAGTAAACCAAACTACTACTGTGAAGAAAGAGAAAGTTAGAGGTTGAGGTAACATAATTCCATGCTACAGCACAGATTCAACAAAATGTTTCTCTTTGACCTGTGTTAAGGATAATGAAAAAATAAAGCAATCTTGAGGCAAAGGTTGCCTGAGCTCTTCTTCCATCTACTTTGCTTACATATATACTGATGCAACTTATGTTGCCTGTGGGTGGTTGCTGAGCATAACGAGAGCTTACTTGTGCCATGGACTGTGTTCATATTGTTTTTGATGCCTATTTCACAGGATCATGGCTGTGTTTTGCCATCGTTTGCCATATCTGCAGAGTTGTAAACTCGCATTGAAATAGGTGTTGACCTTTTGTCTACCATTTATACTTCGCCTAAGATATTCGTGGACTTTAACAGGTGGATTGAGCAGCACAAGTACTAGGGCTTTGAAATACTGTCTAGAGCTTTGAAATACTGTGCTATTTCTCTAAGGCAGCCGAAGTTGCCCTTAACAGCGCCTTACACTTAATTAAATACATGCTATTATGTGTTCTTCATATATATAGGTGCGGCAGTACTCAGCAGTGCTTCTGCGGAAAAAGCTATACCGCCTTAGATGCTGGAAGAAGCTTCCATTAGAGATACAAAATGGGTAAGCTTATGGGGCTATTTGCTACCTCAGTGATTTGGAATCATTTTTCGTACTTTATTTATGCATGTCTACTGTTTCATGTTGACATTGCAAAACTTGTTACAGCCCTTAAAGGGGCCCTGCAACGTTTTTCCAAGTAATCGTCGAATGGCTTCATTAAAAGAGCTTATTGCCTCGTGAATCGACTGCTGTGAAAATTTTTAAAATCTGTCAAGTACGCGCGGAGTAACAGGGATTTGTCGCATGCTTCAAGCACTTTCTCTCTCCTTTCGTATTAGCGAGCGTGCTGCAAGCTACACAGGGAGGGGCATGACAAGAGGGCAAGAAGATGCATCCCTTCGTCATTCACCAGCACGTGTCATGGCCTTGAGCACTTTCTTTTCTTTTTTTCTTTGAGCGCGTAGCTTACTTTCATTGTGATCGCGCGCGTGGGCTTGTGCCGGCATTCCACGGCAGCCATGGTAACTGTGCAGCTCACAATGCTCAAATCGGCCAATGGCCGTGGACTTTGGGTTTATAGCATCATTTGTCGAGAGAAGAGGGAACGATTTCTAGCTGCCTTTGAGAATCAGTTGTAAATTTTAGGCCGTGTGCAGTGCTATAACCTTTGGCTCGCGTGTTCTCAGGAGTCTCGACTACCGATTGGCACTGTTGTCTGACCATGTTGAAAAAGTGTTCCAGGCCCCTTTAATGTTTGCAGGCTTTTCTGCATTGCTTCAAAATTTCTTTTCTGCCATAGGTGTTGATTTACTTTCATTTCACTTACTGCGTTTGCCTACATGTACACGTTGTGCAGATTTTTTATGCTCATTTACTAATTTTCAGTTACTTGTGCATGTTATCATTTATATATTTTTACAGCGGAGCTGTTATACGCTAGTTTTCAGTGGGTTGCAAAATGGGTTTCTTTCTTAAACTCAAAAGAAGTGCAAAGAACTCGTTCGCTTGTCTGCGAGAAGTAGCACCGCAGTGGCTGCCGCCTAGTTTTAGGCTGCACAGTGAAAGAAAAGGTCGAAACTGTGGTTTACTTGGGTACAGCGCGAAAAAAACAGATAAGCACTACACACCAAACGCAAAGAATAAGCGGTCCATTTCGGTATTTGGGACGACTTGCTGCTTTCCTGACCATGTTCTGCTGCAACGCACCTTTTTTCAAAGTTTGTCACGTGAGCTTCCTGTCCGACATAACACAGCTGACGGATTCCTTGAAGTTTGATGATGATTATCTCAAATTACATGAGCTTTTTGGTATTTTTAAAAAATGGGCATGTCATAAATTGTCATGTCCTACAACTCTTGCATATAAACAACAGCCCTAAAGTTAATAATTAAAAAAGTTAGTTAATGGATTTTTGTTAATTTTTCATTTGAGTGTAACTTTAGGTGTGGCAAAGTTTTTCTGCCTTGGCGTAGAGTTCGCTTGCAAAGACAACAGGGGCCTGACTGTCATAGCATTTTTATAAAAAATCTGTATTGTATAAAAAAAAAAACTGTATTTATAGCTGGCCAAAAATCAGTGATGATGATCAAATCGCTCTTCGTGATGTCTAGACCTGTCACTTGCTGCCGTCACTCAATTATCGATAAAGGTGCAAGTTGTTTGCACCTTGATCACTGAAGCTATAAGAAGGCACTCTCTGAACATCCAATCCAGAATAGAAATTCTAAACATTATTATTTGCCTTAGTTCTTGTAGTTCTCGGAAATTTTCTTGTATTGTAAAGTTATATATAAAGCGCCTGAAAGTGATATGGCCTGGAGCGATACATGTTCAGAAGCACTCTTAAGTGAGGTAGCAGCAGTGGGCATCCTTAGGAGTGGCTCTTTTCACTAAGTCAAGCATTTTTTATACCTTCCAATCCCCCCTACTCCTTTTTCTTATATTGTTGTGGTTGTTGAGAATTCTAATGTGGTGTTCGTTCTGTTATGTTTCAGACTGAAAAGTGGCCTTCTCCAGAGAATTACTTGTGAACAAGAGTAAGGTTCCCTTTGTTGCACTGCTTTTCATTCATCCTCAACATCTAATCATTATCTACTGCACATAACGAAGAGCTTTCTCGAAAAAATCTGAATTAGTGCTTATTGCTATGCAGTCAGTGGGCACTTGGCAGGCAAGTGACCCTGCAATGCGTAACATTTTAAAGAAAATCACAGGATCATTGCTTTATTTTATAGCTTGTTTAAATGGCAGATATCTTGAAGTTATGGCTTTTACAGTTTCAGAACCTGCATATATCGAACTCGCAAAGAAAAAAGGGAATTAGCTTGATCTATCAAATAATTCAATATACAACTCTTAATGAAATTATTGTGTTTTCAGTGTGAGTTTCAGTGTTCAAGTTTGCTTGACTCCACAGCCTATGGTAATGTAAGGAAGATGCCTTCACAGCCATAAGCAGTGTTTCTTTTTAATTTTGTATTTTTCTGCAGTTTGTAGTTGGGGATGCGGAGTTATGTGCAGGGGAGTGTTATATGCGAGAAAATACAGTATCGATGTAAATAGTGCCTCAAAATTATCATAAGCTGCTGTGCGTGCTTGTTGGGTGCTCTAGTCTGCCTTGGCCCTAATGTTGTTCTTGTTTTTCGATATCACACTCAGCTTGCTTCTTGGGATGCTGTACTTAGCGGTGACATCAGGCTTCTTTTATTCACTTTCAACTATGTTGATTATCACCAGCTTTGCGGAGAACAGCAGATTCTTCCATTTTATGGCATCTATTGCATTAAGAGAACAAGTAGAGAAGTGAACAGTGACCCCTTATGATGGGCCGCCAGTGGCGAGGAATCATGAGGGAATGCAATAGCAAGTGGTAGTTTCTGCTTGCTTCACGCGGCACCAAGCAAAATTGAAAATTTTCGGGGGGGGGGGGGGGGGTGACCCCCCCCCCCCCCCTGGCTACGCCCCTGCCCGGCACCCTCCTAATCACACCGCTCATTCTCCCAAATGCATGCAGGAAGGTCTCTTTCCGTGAAGAAAAGCCAAATGTTTGTTATGAGGGAAATCAACTTTTTGGGGTGTTTCACGCTGCCCAGTGTTCGATGTAGCCATAGGTTTTCCTATGCATTGAAGTTAAAGCATTGCCATGTGCCAAAATAGTTCTATATAAAGGATAATTCGATTTACCCAAGTTCACTATAGTTGGGTTCGACTGTGTTGCGATTTCTCGCAAGTGGACACTGGTCTACCTCAGGTTAGCATTTAGAACATGTACCCCAATCATAGTTATTTACCATATGTATTTTACTTATTACAAAATTGCATGCTTTTATCTTTTGTGCAACTAATGGTTGCATGTTCAAGCGATCCAGGCTTAGTGGCAGAAGCCAAGCACAGTGCATAGACGTCAGTCTCTGACATCATGATTCCCACAACATTTCTACACGTTTAAGTTATTCTGTCGTGCAATAAAGTCCCAAAAGCTGCTCATTTATGTGCTTGAATCACTTAGAAATTGGCGAAGTATTTTTATTAATAAACAATGGCCTCGCACTGGACAGCAGCAGCCAGAACCTGTGACATCACAGAGGGAGTGTGTGGCAGCTTTGCAGTAGTGTTGAGATCTGTTGTTTTGTTTTGCAACCTCTTTTGGGTACCTAGTGTCCACTCGGTATAAGACCAACTTGTTTCATGTTCAATATGTGTAACCTTACCAACCCAGCACAATGTTAATGTGTATTTCTGTGTCCCTTTAATGGAGTTTGCTAAGAGTGTTTGTTCAAAGTATGAATCTTGACATCATAGAAGCAAATTGGCAGCGTTGACTACTACTATGGCTTCTGTTGACTGCATAAGCTTTGCAACTAGTCTCCAATGTCATGGTGCTGATTATCTCACAGACAGAGGTTCAGAAGCATCCTCCGAGTTCTAGGTGTTTTTACGTAAAACAGTAAACTAAAGTATGTGGGCTGTGGATTACTAGAAAAAGGCATTCTTTTCGTAGCCTAGATGTGTAGCTTTAGATCTGGCACTGTATTGCAGTGCTCATAAAGCAAACATTTTTTTCATGATATGTCTAGGCTGTAAGTAAATTCATTTCTTTTGTGGAAGGCATAGGTCACATACTTTTGATCACATGTGTATGTTAAGGTCATGCTATGCACACCCGTAGCTTGCAGAAAAGCATTAAAAAAGCACTTGCATTAGTACACACATATACAGTGCATTGTGGTGCCAAACAAAAACTGCTGCCAATAGTAGAGACGACACCTTTGTTTCGTCTTGAAACCACAGCATCCATCATGCTACCAACTCCTATATAAATCCAAACAAGATAGAAGCCCTGGGGAAGGTGGTGGCTAGAAGTGATGACAAATCGTTGAACAGGGAATGTCGCTAGAGCCAACGCTTCAAGTCAAAACATTGACTCCAGGAACATTCCCTGTTCAGTATCGCATCAACTCTTTTTAGTAATTATTTAGCAAATTATGGTAAAAAGAGCACTCTAATCAAGAAGGTTTCTCAGAAAGAAAGCTGCAGGCTTACACTGACCTGATTTGCCATATTTAATGTTGGTGTGCTTCAAGTTGTTGATTGGTTCGCCCTCTCTAGTGTGCCAGGCTGATGGTTAGCTAATATGGTAGGATGGCTGACTCAGAGAGGCGTTGGTCCGAGGTTTGATTCCTGAACCAGAATAAATTTTTTGTCAACTAAAGCACTTTCTTTCTGAGAAATCAGTAGATTTCTTTGTAGCTTTATGCTACAAATGGGTGGCTGACAATTCTTCCATTTCCTGAACCTTCCTCCACCTTGTGGGCTTCTACTGAACTTGTCATGTATAATCAAGGAATTCTGTACTGACTCATCCTTTTGTCTGTGTTGAGACTAAACCGCCATGTGTGACATGCCTCCAGCAGCAGTAACAGATTTTAGTGGACCACAGTGTTTTTGTGCACAGTGTTCTACTGTATGATACAGCAGGCAGAGTTTAAGGGGAGCAAGTTCTGCACATTATGTGACGGCATGTAAGAAAATGAAATGTTGAACTGTCGTATGAAATGCTTGATCACCACTTGTATTTCATGCCACCCTAAAGAGAATGTACTAGTTCTTTTGCTTTGGAATAAATACCTCATTATATTGTCACGTGGTCGTGACGTCGACGAAGACAGCAGTCGGCGTTTGCAGGATGAAACTGTTTATTTGGCCGAACTTGTGGCCGGAAAATGAGAACTAGAGCTACAGCAATACACGCTGTACAATGATAGCGGCGAACAGGGCGTCGTCCGTCGATCAACTGACAAGCGGTCAATCGCGTCGGCTTTTATACAGGCGGTATCGAACTTTCCAGCAATATCGCTGGTGGCGGCGTTATCTCTAGACAAAGCTGGAACATTCGCGTGCGGGGCGCAATCTTAACAGGACGATCTACTATAGACGTGAAGCTTCTCGAACAATGCTTCGCGGACAGCGTCGAGCGTTTATAACCGTCCCTGCCGGTCAAACCCGAATACATCAAAACAAGAGAAGAAGTGGGCATGCCACGCCCACTTCTTGTCTTGTTTTGATGTATTCGGGTTTGACCGGCAGGGACGGTTATAAACGCTCGACGCTGTCCGCGAAGCATTGTTCGAGAAGCTTCACGTCTATAGTAGATCGTTCTGTTAAGATTGCGCCCCGCACGCGAATGTTCCAGCTTTGTCTAGAGATAACGCCGCCACCAGCGATATTGCTGGAAAGTTCGATACCGCCTGTATAAAAGCCGACGCGATTGACCGCTTGTCAGTTGATCGACGGACGACGCCCTGTTCGCCGCTATCATTGTACAGCGTGTATTGCTGTAGCTCTAGTTCTCATTTTCCGGCCACAAGTTCGGCCAAATAAACAGTTTCATCCTGCAAACGCCGACTGCTGTCTTCGTCGACGTCACGACCACGTGACATCTGGTGGAGGTGCTGCTTCTTCCATGATCCGGACGCCCCCGCGAAGCGCTGACCCAAGTCCAAGCCGCGAGGAGGACGACAGCAAAGAATACCCGGATCGTCGAACAAGCCGCAGGCAGAAGGGACTGCAGCCAGAGCACGGGCTCCTTCCCGAACAAACCAGGCAGCCCAAGGTCCCAACACCCACCGCAGCGACGATGACCGACCCCGTGCAGCCTGCGCCGATCCTACTCCGGCAGCCCAAGGAGCCGCCAACCTTCCGCGGGTCGTCATTCGAAGACCCGGACACCTGGCTCGAGACTTTCGAAAGGGTCTCAACATTCAACAACTGGGACTCCGAGGACAAACTGCGTCACGTTTACTTTTACCTCGAAGACGCAGCAAGGACCTGGTTCGAGAATCGGGAGTCCACTCTTCGAACTTGGGACGCCTTTCGCAGCGCTTTTCTGCAGACGTTTGCAAGCGTCGTCAGAAAGGAAAGGGCCGCAGCCTTGCTAGAGACGCGGGTCCAACTTCCAAATGAAAGTGTTGCCATCTTTGGAGAGGAAATGACCAGACTGTTCCGCCACGCTGACCCAGCCATGCCCGAGGACAAGAAAGTCAGGTTGCTCATGCGAGGGGTAAAGCAAGAGCTCTTCGCTGGGCTGATGCGGAACCCACCCTCGACAGTCCAAGAATTCATCTCAGAGGCGACGACGATTGAGAAGACCCTGGAAATGCGCAACCGCCAGTACAATCGCCGATCGATTCAAGACAGCCCAGCTGTTCATGCCGTCAGCTCCGACGACCTGCGTGAAACGATCCGAGCGATCGTGCGGGAAGAACTGCGCAAGGTTTTACCCTAACCACAGCCTGAAGTTGCCTCGATCGCTGATATCGTCCGAGAGGAAATACAGTAGTCTCTGGGCACCCCCGAGTCAGCGCAGCCACAGCCGCAAGCAGTGAGCTATGCCGCTGCGAGGTACAAGGTTCTTCGACGCCTCGGCGCTCTTGACTACGAGGTGATCCCGGACGGCATTACGAACTCCCAGCGACGCCGCGCACGACCTGAAGTCGTCCATGTCGTGCGCCTTAAGCCGTTTTTTGCGCGTTAGCGAACCTGGGGACTCTATTTTTCTTCCTTTGTTATTGTAATTTATTTTTGTATGCACTTGTTTTTTTTTTTCTCTCTTCTATGTTCTTTCACAAGCATCGGGACGATGCTTTTTCAGAGGGGGGCAATGCCACGCCCACTTCTTGTCTTGTTTTGATGTATTCGGGTTTGACCGGCAGGGACGGTTATAAACGCTCGACGCTGTCCGCGAAGCATTGTTCGAGAAGCTTCACGTCTATAGTAGATCGTTCTGTTAAGATTGCGCCCCGCACGCGAATGTTCCAGCTTTGTCTAGAGATAACGCCGCCACCAGCGATATTGCTGGAAAGTTCGATACCGCCTGTATAAAAGCCGACGCGATTGACCGCTTGTCAGTTGATCGACGGACGACGCCCTGTTCGCCGCTATCATTGTACAGCGTGTATTGCTGTAGCTCTAGTTCTCATTTTCCGGCCACAAGTTCGGCCAAATAAACAGTTTCATCCTGCAAACGCCGACTGCTGTCTTCGTCGACGTCACGACCACGTGACAATATAGTATAGTGTGTGCTATATGGTTTATCTGGATGCTTGGCTGAATAGCTGTTTTTGTGTGGAATGCTCCAAGTGCAATATCATTTTCCTCTTTGTATTCATAAGGGTATGATTGCACATGTTCCTTTGATTGGGTTCCATCCTCAACAGGTCACTTTCTTTTTGATAAGTTCATTGTCCCAGGGTTAAAATATTTATTGGAGATTTAAGTCCCCCATAGGGACTTATTCAAAGCAACATAAAAAAAATCATTTTTTAAAGTGGAATTTAATTGAATTTTCTTATTTATGCAGTTTTATACCATATTTACCTGCATAATGGCTGCACCATCATTATGGTTATAACCCTCAGTTTTATTATCTATAAGGGATTTTTTTTCCACCACGTAGTAATAACTTCCCAAACTTATTGTCATAGCAAGTGGCAATGGCAATGACAATGCCATATGTTCACCATTTTGCGTGGCGGCCACCATGTACCGTGCTTTGACATTGCTTAGTGCTGTTTCACTCTGTAGTAGTATACAAGTTACATGGCTACCGTTAAACACTGTTGAGTGTGCACACAAGTACAGTAAATGTGCTGCCAGTAGGCGCAAAGCAGGTTCTCTATCATCATGCGATCAGATAAGAATTGCTTTTCCTTTCTGTGCGCGATTTCGGTTTTGAACTTTTTAAAATTAGCGCTACTGTTTACGATCACAAGGTGATCCATTAAAGAAATGACAGTTCAAGAAAGCTTTCTTTTAGGTGAGCACACCTCCTGTAGTGTTGATGTACAAGTTGCCATAGCAACAGCTTATTGGAAGTCCACATACATAGCGAATTTTATCAGATCAGCCTTTGTTGTTGTTTTTCTTCTTCCCGTTTTCTTATGCGACCATTGTATACTCGGAGGTAGGGAATGGAAAGGCGAAACTTTCAGCTTTCAAGCAATGTGGAGATGACAGCACTTAGCAGTGGGAAAGACTGGGCAGCTTCGTGAACCTCTGTGTTTCTGTGCAATTTTGAGCTCCTTTCTCATTGTTGATGTTGTTTATATTACTTTTTTCACCACAGTATTTATCAGTTAAGTCATTTTTATGCTACGTAGACAATGGAGTGACTTCAAAAAAAAATCTTGAAATTTCGGTTATTTTGCACATATGCGCCCAACTTTCCATGGTGAAATTCATGCAATACATAGTGAAAATGCACATTTACTATTAAGGTAGGCTGTGTTCAACCTGATTCTTGGTTATAATCATGGTAGCCATTTTGAGCATTCTGACCAGCAATTCGCTCAAATTGCCGGGTACTCCAAATCGTGCCACCAAAAATTTTGCCCCACAGTGCTTGCACTCTCAAATCTGTGTCATTATCAGAGCAAGAAAGGTGTGATCATTATGTGAGTATACATGATGTATTGTTCAGTACATGGATGAACTAGCATAAATGTTTAAACAATGGAGCTGTTTAAAGGCCAACTCCGGCGATTTTTCGAGCTCAATGGATGTCAATAAAATTCGCTGGGTACGTTCCTTTTCACGTTCCCGTTATTTATTCCAAATTAGAAGCTGGAGACGTACGCAGATTCATTACAAATGAATTTTATTGATTGCCCCGACTCTCCCCACCTCGCTTCCCAGAATTATTGGCAACATTGTGTGCGTGACGTCATTTTTGTTAAAGCGGAAGTGGCGGAACCGAAGGGCCACTAGAGCATCTACTATCCGCAAGGCAACAATCACGTCTGTTTGGCGAGCACTTCATTGGCTGGGCGTGTGAATTTCAGTTCTTTGTGGTAATGCGTGCAATGGGTTGTAAGTGGTGTAGCGTTGTGGGCGGCACTCGATTCCCCATTGGCAGTCACGAAACATTCGCACCTAACGATTACCCTGCACCTTTTTATTAGAGTGTTTTAGCTAGCAATGCCGGTTTACCACAAGGAAAGTACGGTAATACCGTTCCGGCTAAAGAATGCACATGCGTGAACATCACCGAAACACTTTCCGTAACATATACAGGGTGCACTGTGACCGGGCCTATCGGTATACGGTGAGCTGCGCATCGTGTGAAACAACGTAACCTAATCTAGTAAACGTTGATTTGAAAGGTGGCTCGTACTTGGCTTATATTAAATTCCTTCGGCCGTACCAACGCGATGTTGTCTGATTTGTCCGGCATGGGACGCAGTAACTCTGATGGGTGACAGAACGAGTACAAAGAGAGAGGAAAAGAGAAAGAAAGGGAAGAAAGACAGAAAAGGATAGAAAGACAGAGAAAGAAAGATTTAGAAAGAAACATACAAAAGAAAAAAGAGTGCAAGAAAGAGAGAGAGAGAAAGAAAGAGTGAGGAAGAGAAAGAAATAGAGAGAGAACGACGGAAATAGAAATAAACAGAGACAAAAAAGAGAAAAAAACGGAAAGAGGAAGAAAGAAAGAAAGAAAAATAAAGAGAAACAAGGCAGGCCACCCAGCTCTGCACTTCCTTCAGGCTTGGCACCACTAGTGCGAAGCTGCCCTAATTTTTTTTATTTTTTTTTTACAAATGTACTGGAACTCAAAGAACTATTTGTGATCTTTTGAATTTGTTTGAAACAACTATAGTTGGATACAACTTTAGAAGGCAGGAGAGGCCCCGCCCAGACGACTGAAGCGCGGCAGCCGATCGCCTCCGTGACTTAAGAAATAGTCCCGCTCATGCACACGCCGATGTTCTCCGAAGGTGGAGCCACCGGCCGTGTCGCTCATGACGTCAGTCCCGAGTGCGCGCCCATTGGTGCAGGCTTGTGTTCATCCTCCTTTGAGGAGGAAATGCCGCTGCCTTCTAAAGTTGTATCCGACTATAGAGCCGTCATTTTGTAACGCTTCATTTTCCATTCTTATCATGTGTCATGCCGAGGAGCCCATCCCAGCAAATGCTATGGCGCAACAGTCTCTGAGCCTTGTCCAATTCAAGGACAAAAAGCCAGAAGAATGTAAAATGAAGTGGATGCACTAGAGAATGCAATCCCAGTGATGTTGGGCTGCAGCAAAAGCAAGGCATACTCATGAGAAAAACCAAGGAAATTTAGAAACTTTCTCTAATCTGTTGTTTGATCATCCTTTGACTGACCTACAGTATAGTATGTTGTAGTATCGCTGGTTTGCAAGCATTTGTCTCTGCAAAATCGCACATCTGAGGAAGAGGTATGTGGGGGAAAATCTCGCAGCAAAACTTTCATAGGTAAAAAATGAGATAGCAGTCAGTATTTACAATGTCCATAATTCAAAATGACACATAATAATGTCATAAATGTATTCAGTTCTGAAGTGCAGATGGCCGTAAATTAGGAAGGGGCAATGCTATTCTGGAGATTGGTTGGCAGATCCTGTCGTAATGTCAAATTCTGTAATGGCAGCACGTAATGGAACGCTATGAGTGGCTGCAGCTGTGAGAAATTGGAACTGAAAAATAGCAAATTCAACAATATGGTGGAACTTAACCCCTTCCATGCAACGCCGTCATCCCTATTTATGACCACTATTGGCCGAATTTTTTGGGGGGGAATTGTAGAATATCTTAAGGAAAAACGTAATATTTTAAGTGTTTATTTATTTAAAATCTCAATCAATATTGAAAATCTCAATCAATATGTGAAGCTTAGAGGGGCCCTGCAACGCTTTTTCAGCGTGGTCAGAAAACGCTGCCGATCGGTAGTCGAGGCTCCCGAGAACACACGAGCCAAACATTATAGCGCAGCATGCTGCCTGGGATTTACCATAAATTCTCAAAGTCAACTAAAAATCGCTTCCTCTTCTCTCAACAAATGATGCTATTTACTCAAAATGACTGTGTCATTGACTCAAGTTTCACGCCATTGGCTGATTTGAACATGGCGCACTCGATAGTTACTGCAGCCACCGTGGGAGACCACCACTTGACCGCGCGCGCGCTCGATCGCATTAAAAGTACGTCGCGCGTTCGAAGAAAAAAGAAGTGCTCAAGGCCACAAGGTGTGCGTGACTTACCTTCTTCCCCCGTGCCATCCCTCCCTGCTTAGCTGCTAGCGCTTTCATCAGCACGAGAGAAGAGAGAAAGCAATTACAGCGTGAGAAAAATCTTTGTAACTCCATTCGTACTGGACGGACTTTAAAAATTTCTGCAGCAGTCAATTCTCGAGGCAATGACCTCCTTTAGTGAAGCTATTCCATGGCTACTTGGAAAAGTGTTGCAGGGCCCCTTTAAGGCAGGCTAAATACTGCATGATAGATATAAAAAGGAAACGGAGCTTTATATGTGCCTTGCTTGAGGCACACTTCAATCAAGCGAGATTGCAGACTCTGTGATACTACATGAAGTAGGAAAGAAGATTACTTTTAAGGGCATCGGACGCGTTATTCGAAGGTCGCAGGTTCGGTCCCTGCCGGCGGCAGGTTATCTTTTCGTCCACTTTACTTTCTTCACATTTCTATTCTAATTACTACAAATAACACCCCCTATACTTTCCTTGGCATTGCTGTCTGTTAGTTCTCATCAATACATGAAGTAGGGGATCATGCAAAATGTCTTTTACAGCAAAAGCTGTTATGAGATCACAACAAGGGCCGTTTTTGGTGCTGTAGTTGTCTGTCGCCGCCGCTGGTGTCCGTAACCACTGTCCCGCGAAAAAGAAGAAAAAAACGAAATAAGAAAAAAATATGCAGGATGGAATGAGGTTCGAACCTGGGCCCTCTAAGTGGGAGCCCAGTATTCTACCTCAGAGCCGTGCCAGTGCTTGAATCTGCTTTGCAAGAAGACTCTATACAGGCTTCATGTTACGAAGGAACCACATTAACATATGTAATGTGTCGTAGGAGAGTAAAATAAGAACCAGGCGTCACACAATGCGAATGTGTAGTGGGTTCCTCGCAAGTGAACTTCTATTGGTTGCCAAGGAAGCCTATAAGGCTCCTTTGATCCATTTCCTCAGGGTGTCAATAAAGTTAATTCCCTCTCTCTCTCTCTTTCTCACGTTAACGTATGTTATAAAGTGTGGTGGGGAGTGAAATAACAGCCGGGTGTCACATGGTGCGAATTACATAACTAGTGGGTCTTTTAAAGCTTCCAACCCATTACAAAAGGCTCAGCCATAATTATTCTACATCATCAACCGTCGCATCAACAAAGTGCACATAATGCCTTACAGATGGTACCTCGCTTCTCCGCAGAATGACGAGTAATGTCGTGGTGGGTGCTTCCCAACTTCACAAAAATTATGATTTGTGGCGTAGTGGGTATGTTGCTAGTGTACTTGTATTAGTAGCCACAAGAGAGTTTACAACAGGCTCTAGAAATGCCGCTCTTCCAGCTTTCGCTGTGACTGTGCTGCACTTTCCGCGCAGGCCTGGCATTTTTTTTAGATCTCACCCACCGTAACCTTGTAACCCTGTATCACGCTGAGTGCACCTAGAAGCTTGGTGCCTTGTGGTGTTGTTGCCTTAGTCATTACAACATTCACTGTAGGATTTGTACACGTCATCTTCAAATTGGGTTGGTTGGTTGGTTGGTTCCTCAGTACTTTGGCTCAACCCACTGCGGGGGATAGACCATGAAGCGGACGGTGCTTTGCTTCAGAAACTAATTCACTTCGTGAAGGAAAAAGCTGAAATGAAATGTTTAGCCTTTACATATAAACTCGCAAGATTTAAAGAAGAGAAAAAAGAAGAAAAAAAAAAAAACGCCTATATAGAAACAACAACAAGAACAATAAAAAAAAATATATTTATACAGTTGCATATAAGACAACTGAGGCTACACTCAACATTCAATTCTTTTGGATTCTCGTAAAAAATTAGAGACAGCGTTGAAAACGCTCCTGTGGCTAAAACCAAATATGGTTGCCCCAAATGAAAGAATCACCGGAAGTGACAAATTCAAGCCCAACTTCCGCAGGGGTTCTTCTAGTAATCTTTTTCTTTGTGTTTTAAATCTTCGGCACGTCAAAAAGAAGTGCTCCAGAGATTCCCTCTCATTACAGTGGAGGCATAACGGTGACTGAGCCAGACCCGACCTGTGAAGGTAAAAGTTCAGTGGTGGGACTCGACAGCGTAGCCTTGTAATTTGTATTTCTTCCTTCCTAGATGAACACCATCTGCTCTTCCAAGGAAACTTTAGCTGTGGGAAATCTGATGAAAACAAAGGAGATTTATCGAAGTTATTGGCCGTGGTACGCTTTTCAAATCTCGCTGCTGTGACATACGCTGACGTGGGCAATACAGACAAAATAGGGCCATCATGGGATGATATTGCCAGTGCATCCGCATATTCATTGAGTGCTAGCCCTCTATGGCCTGGTACCCACACTAATCGAACCAGCCGTACATGCCTGGGAATCATCGAATAGAACGTCTGTATGGTACTCGATAAATTAGGTGCACTTAACGCAGAACAGACAGAGAGGCAGTCTGTTAGTACAACCACTGCTGATAGACACTGGGGCAATTTACTCAATGCTAGGACTATTGCCAGCAATTCAGCCTGGTAAATAGGGGTGAAGTCCGGTAACCGAATCGAGAATGACCAGTCTAGAGAGAATGATACAATTCCCACACCTGCCTTCTCTTCACAAACGGACGCATCAGTCGCTATCACAGTGTTAGTTTCTAAAGTGGCCAGATGATCTTCCAAAATGCAATTTAGATATTTATATGGTAAATTTTTCTCGTTCTTGGGATATATATCATCAAATTCAATCCTAATTGTTTCTACAGTGCTGAGTATCTGTACTTCCCAGAGGTGAACTTTTAATGGGTCCAAAAGTCTCTGTGTAAAAATGACCTGGGGGCAACGTAATCTAGACCATTGGTGGTTAAAAAATGAGGCTTGCTGGTTAATGAAGACATACTGTGACCTCCTCTGTGGAGAAGCATAGATTTTTAGGAATGTACGTACTGTTAAAATATGAAATCTTTTGATAAGAGACGGCAGGCGTGATTCTTCGTATAGAATATTGTTTGCAACAAATTTTGGTAGCCCCAGACATAATCGTAATGATTCACGTTCTAACAAAACCAATGGTCGAACTTTATAAGCCGGAGAGCCAGAAAACAAAACGCAGCCGAATTCTAGAATTGGTCGAATGTACATGCAATAAATCATGACGAGCACGTCTCTGCGCAAACCGGCACGTTTATTGCTGAGCCTACGCAGCATCCCTACTGCGCGTGCTCCCTTAGTAGCCATGTTTTCTATATGGGGTCTCCAGTCAAGTTTGTCGGTATAGGTTACTCCTAAATACCTAATTGACTCGACCTGAGGTATCACGGCTTGTCGGTAAAGTAATGAAATTTGCACTGGTACATTTTGTGCGAAAACAACAATTGCACTTTTATTAATATTTAGCGATAAATTAATACCCTCTAGCCACGTTTCCAGGCTATTCATATATTTCTGCAGGGTTTGGTATTAATTGCTGAAATCGTCTTTCTTTTTTTCTTTCTTGAGGGGGGTTGGGAAGAAGGCAACAAGATGTGCGTTGCCCTAGTTAACAGTGTGCTTCAATTCCTCCACCCAGTGAAGTCGTTCCTGCCTTTGTTGCCTAATGAGATGTGTGCTGTCATCTTCCATAAATATTTCAAAGCGCCGAGATGAAGGCAGCTTATCCATGGCAGTGTGAGAAAAAGAGAATTACCATTGATTAGCTGAGTTTGTCTTCGGTCGCTTTTACCAGAAATTCGTTTGTGAACCCAGCTTCTCCATCGTACGGAAGGGGTAACTATGTTTAGACTTGCTCCCTAGGAATTCCCAAATCTTGCTTTGCCACCACAGATCAAGGCATAAAATCTGTTGTGGCGGAATCCGAAGGGGGGCAGCACAATCCAAAAATGTTTTTGTATTTGGAAGAGATTGCAGCACCTCTGGAACAGCACTAGACTGTACTTTGTTCTAAAAGTATACATTTTTTCAAATGTTCAGTCACCTCCATACATGTGTGCTCATAACTATTTGGTACTTGTTTCTGTCACCTCGCATGTATAGCAATGACCCTTATAGTGTTAACTTTGGTCTAACTTTTTATTCCCGCTCATCATCATCATCATCATCAGCCTGTCTCGCCCACTGCAGGGCAAAGGCCTCTCCCATGTTCCACCAATCAACCCGGTCCTGTGCTTTCTGCTGCCACGTAATACCTGCAAACTTCTTAATCTCATCTACCCACCTAATTTTCTGTCTCCCCCTCAAGCATTTGCCATCTCTTGGAATCCAGTCAGTTACCCTTAATGACCACCGGTTATCCTGCCGACGTGCTACGTGCCCGGCCCATATCCATTTCTTCTTCTTGATTTCAACTATGATGTCCTTAACCCCCGTTTGTTCCCTGACCCACTCTGCTCTCTTCCTGTCTCTTAAGGTTACACCTATCATTTTCCTTTCCATCGCTCGCTGCGTCGTCCTCAATTTAAGTTGAACCCTCTTTGTAAGTCTCCAGGCTCACTTAAATATAACCTTTTTTTCTTGGAAAGGTCATCATTGTTGCATTCAATAGATTGCAGTGCACGGTGTTTTGCATGTGCAGTGTATCCATCAAATTGCTTCTGTAATGATCACATCCGAAGCAGTGTTTTTTATTTGTGATTGAACCTTCATATTACTTTCAATAAAACGTAGCTTTTGTGTTGTAGAGCAGGTGTTCATGCTTCGTACAAAATTGTATGATGCACATATGAAGAGCAGGAAGATTCTCTTGGGATGTGAAGTATACAGATCATTTAAATTAACCCTTTGCGGTCCGAAACATTTACCCATTTTCTGGCCGTTCCGGCCCGAAAATATTTTGCTACTTTGAGCACCACGAAAGAAAACCAACTGTGCAGGGAAAAATCGTCGGTTTATTTTTGTAGTTGATTTTATGCCCAAGTCTTTAGACGATATTTGGACAGCGTGTGGTGCCTCACAGCGGACCGCTACAGGCGTGTTGCATTGTTGGACGGGTCCCGACAATGGACTGCGAAGAGCTGCTGGCCCTTCATCATTTAGTGTGGAAGAAAAACTTGTGTATTATGGCATATCCTTATGTAAAATTTAATTTGATCTCTTGGACGGTGTCAACTAATCGGCCGTTATTCACAAAGCTTTTACTGATAGGGTCTATTGCGTTGCCAAGTGCCCTTTCTTCTTTTAGCACAGTGCATCTCTCTCTTTTTCTCTTATGGTTTGATGATTTACTTTCTTTTTGCCTATAGTAAATGTGGCTTATTTGAGCTGAAAATTTGTTGCTTACTGTGTTTGTTGGGGCCTCTTTCTTGACACACAGAAAGCCAGTTGTCTTGGCAGTTTGCCAGCTGGTGGCAGTCATAGCCAAGCATGAATGCCAAAGGACGCCATGGACAGAGCTACAACAGCTCTTGAGTATGCTCATGCACAGCAAGAATGTAGCCGAACGCACGGTCAGTGCAGGGAGCTTTTTTTTTTCTCTTTTTTTTCCATCTTTATTCATGTTATCCTTGTTTTACTGAGTTTAGTAAAATATAGTAAAGATTTGTTGTATGACAGCTGTCATCTCCTTGTGCATGCCTTATATCTTACTTTTGCTGCTTTTTTTGCACTTTGATTGAAGCACTTACCTTATGTAAAATTTCTTTGTTTATACTTTTCACTTCATGTCAACTTAGACACCTCTCATCTGCAGCAGAAAGTGCTCCATATATCAGGGCTTACTGCTTCCGTTAAATTCACTCTTTCCTGCTTGAACTGTAACAATTTTTAGCTTGCATGGAAACTTATTGGGTCACTGAGGCATATTCCAGTGAAGTTTGATTTGGTTGAGCTGTCCCGCATCATCACCAGTTAGTCCAGAAAAGTGTAAGCTAGTATGTCTTAGCATTGTCCTATCGACTTCATTACCAACATATTATATTTGTGCAAGTAGCATTTTTGTGTCACTAACAGTCGCAAATAAAGCTAAATGCCTGCCTACAAGCTGGCCAAACTTGCCAAACCGTGCACACCAAGAATCGCATGTTGACTGAGGAAGAAAGAATGAAAATAAAACCAAAACGGTCTGCCCTTGCTCGATCCTGTGCCAAACGCTTCAGCCACTTTCTCTACATTGCACTACTGTCTTGCTGAAAAGCATGCTAAGAGTTTGAAGGGGCTACTAGTCATTTGACACAGCACATTTTGTCCCTTAATTACACACGTGTGCACACACTCCATAAAAACAAGTATCAGCATGATAGCTGACATCTAAAAACTTTACTGGCAATCATGCATCGCTGTCTATGATGCTGCTGCAGCCCTGACTAACAATAAACATTAACACAAGTTGGTATGTTGCACGGAGTCATATTTATGAGAACTTCTGATAATTCAAACAAAATCCTGGGGTCCCCTCGAGTTGGAATTATCGAGAGCCTGCTGTACTTATGAAGTGTGCAAAACTGTGGTGACCTACTTTCCATCTGCACCAATTGTATGGCATGGACCTAGCATGGATCTTTCATTACCATGAGAAAATGGTAATTTGTCATAGGTCTCGGGAATAATCTTTTTGTGAGTACAAAGAATACTCCAGCACTCATTGCAGCGTACCAAATTGTGCATAATGAAATGCTCTTTCTAAAAAATATAAGTTGCAGAGCAAGAAACATGTTATGGATCATATAAAAATTTGAAAGTGTGCCAGTTTTTTTTTTTCTTCAAAATTGGCTAGCGCGAAAATGGACAAGGACTGAGAAGGAACACTGATGTACAGGACTTAGATCTTAATATGCTTTTAAGGGGGCAGCATATTTGCTGGAAGTACTCTCCGCGAGCCCAAAAAGAGCTTTTACCCTTTGATTCTGCTCATAGTAAGGTTGTAAAACGAGCTATTGCCTCACAATGCCTTGAATCGGTGCTGGCAAAGTCCTGCGTTCACTTGGCTCAGGATAGTTTTAATAGCCAGATTGAGCGCCTACAGGCGGCTGGGTTCCCCTGCTCGAACTTGACTGCTGTGTCCGAAACCCTCCTTCAGAAACTGAAGGGGAAGAAGAGGCCTGGCTCTGCTCGTGCAGAAAAAAAGGCCGGAAGTGGTGCCGTATGTGCACAAAGTGGCACACAATTTAAAAAATGTGGCAAATAGGTACAATGTACCTATAGTTTTTTCAGCGCCGCATAAACTGGCTGGGCTATGCCCGCGCATTTCGGGACCACTTAAAAAACCGACGTGCGGAAAAAAGCACGTCCGGCCCTACGTCACATGCGCCGTAGGCGTCGTGTACGAAATCCCACTCACTTGTGGCAAGGTTTATATCGGACAAACTGGTCGTTGCGTCAACGATCGAGCACGGGAACACGAGCGCTCTGTTAAGGGGGGAGGAGGCACTTTGACATAAAGCATCTTTTTATTTAAGTTAGGATGATGAAAACTTCAGTGATCATGTATTTACATATGTAAATATCAAATATGAACTCAGTTTTTATGTAGCCCTTACGACTATTTTTTTAATTAATCATTAATTAAAATTTCGTTTGATCACCTTTTTAATAAATTGGCTACTCGGATCCTGCTGAATTAAATGTCATTGCATTCTACAGTTATCAAAGAGTGCAAAAAGCATATTTTATGGTTCTAGCTTTCCTACAACATAAGTTATGAAGCTTCAAAGTTCGCCATTCGACTACCGAGAAAATACATTTTTGTTATTTTCTCTCTGGTAAAAATTTACGCTTTTCTATAGTAACATATGACACTTTGTTGCACTCACTAAACATCCAGCTTTTCAGAAATACAAAAATGATCAAAACAGAGTGTACCAAAGCTGAGAAACGCTCGGCAGAAGAATGAAAGGTGGCCAAAAAATTGAAACTGAGAAAAAAGCAAAAAACAAAACTCGGTATCTTCAAAGAGCGCTACACAAGTAAAAATGCTTTACTTTGCAAATAAATGCCTTATAAGACACCAGGAGAGTAGTTTATGACATTTTCCAATCGAAACGGCCCCATTGCATGTCCTTTCAAGCAGTTTGTTGATTGCGGAGAAGTCGACGATCCCGTAGTTAGCCGCCGTCGGGTCAGAGCCCTCGCACGCTGTTGCGAGCGTCCGCAGCTTGCGCTCGCTAGCGGAAGTTGCCGATAAGCTGGAGATCTTATCTTCAGCCTTTTTCTGCTGTTGTGCACGATCGGCACTAGTCAAGAACGTCGTGTCGATCCTTCTACCACGCTGCCTATCACTGACGTCGTCGAGGCGGCCGCCGACACAGGTGAAGTCGGCATTTCGACCGATGAATCGCGTTCCGCCGCCACGCCGTCTTTCGCTGGATGCGCTTCTGATGCACCCGAGCCGTGATCTCGCTTTTTTTTTTTTTCATTTATGAGCGCTGCGCAACTTTCGATTCGGCTTCGCCACGATCAAAGTTCCAAAACGCGGCCGAGAGCGTAGGCCTAATTCACTCCCGGCGGCTGCGGCGCACTTCGTCTAGCTCGCATGGCGCCGTGCCAGTAAGCCGCCGCAACGTGCAGTCTTTGTTGAGGATGATCAAAAACGTCTGCTCCAATTTCTTGCCAGCTTGCGCGGGTTAGAACTATACGGACGTAACTCGATGAGAACAACACAGTATACTACGGCGACATCAACTTGCCGCTTTGCGTGCGCTGCAGCAGACAGCGCGGGAGGCCCGACGAATCGGAAGGCGTTATTTGGTCACGTGGGCTCACTGTGCCAATAGGCTCACGCGGAGGGACCTTTTTTTGGCGCGGATTTTCTACGTGAATTTTGAGTGGACGGAAACAAGGGCGGCGGAATATTCAAGAAAAAGCGCGGCTCTTTCGAATGCGACCAAGATGGCTGCCGTAGGGAACGTAGAACGGCAACAGCGCGGCGCTGAATAAGCCCGTTTTTTACGCGTTCATCGCTAAAAATTTAGCTCGCTGATGGCACATAAAATGCTGTCACGACTAAAATACTGATCTAAGAGGCATGAAAATTGGCGAGGTTATGCATCAGTAGCGGCAGAATCCAAATAAAACATTTTCAAAAATTCGATTTTTTTTCTGATTTTCGGTCTCAAAGACCCGTGTCCCCCCTTAAGAATAATTTGACTTTTCATCTGCCTACGCATTGTAGGACCTGTGCCTGTGAGCCAGTGCTGTCTAGCATTCGAATTCTGGGCAGAAGTGGGAATGCGCTGGCCAGAGAACTAATGGAGGCTTATCATATTAAAAAGAAAGACCGTGAATGTATCAGTGACACTTCTGTTGTTCTGCGCAGTAAGGAAAGACTGTTCTTAGACACTTGGTTGTAATGCGAATATGTTTTGGCTTCCCGGTACTGATTAGCATGTCGATTGTCATGTGCATTGCGCCTGCGCGCGCCACTCGGCTGTGTATATATGTAGGAAGACGTTTCTGAATAAAATTTAGTTGCGAGTAGCGCCTGTCCTGTACATCAGTGTTCCTTCTCAGTCCTTGTCCATTTTCGCGCTAGCCAATTTTGAAGATTATGAACCAACTAGCCCAACAACGTATACTCTTAAGTGCCAGTTTTTGTTGCTAGTTGAAAAACACAACAATAAAAAACTATATGTACAAAAACATAAAAGAAACCAGAAAATTCAGAATATAAATTTTGGATATAAGTGACCCAAGAATGGTATAAAAAATAATAAATGCTCTATACAATGCCAGTTTTAGCATACATAAAAAAGAAATTGAAACGAGTAACTGCTTCGTCGCTCATACCATGCCTAGAAGCAATTCGTGGTTTTACTGAGACATGGGTGCCCTCTGCACTTTTTTCACAAAATGTTGGTTTATTTATGAGAAAAGGATGCTGGTGTTCCAATGCCCATATAAATCATAAGTCCAATGAACTTCACAAGTTCGTCTGGTGTCACCTCTTTCCATGAGCTACCTCTCGCCGCATAGGTTGGCATTCCAAAGTATGCATCCAAGCATATTTATTTGTATTTTCGCTGATGGTATTGGTCACTTCTGCAGTGAAAAAAAACAGAACGAAATTGTGCGCTGTCGTAAAACGTCTCACGCCGCTTCATATTGCGGGGTCGAGATGCATTCTAGTCTGCATTCTTGGCGTGAAGAGAAGCTTTGCAGCTGGTGGAAGCACATCGCGCCCGAGCAATGTGTAGGCTTTGCACATAACCTGAGTAGCTCTAAGATTGTGCGGAAATAGAAAAATTCTTGCCGAAAAGAAATTCTCCACAAAAAAATTCTTCATGCCCACCGACGGAGACATTGTGCGCAACCTCCGCTCTGTAGTGCATAGCCTGGCTGTGCCCGATCATATCCAGAGAGTCATGGGGTGCCTAAGAAAGTGTGTACTCCCGAGGAGGAAGCCGCGCACCAACGGCGACGGGCCTGTGCTTCGCTGTGCCAAGCTTTGCACGACTTAGTGTAAACATTAAAATTGTTTCTTATCTGAAGAAAAAAAAGTCGAATTTTACCCTCTGTTCATGTTCTGGGAATGTGAACAAAAGTTTTCAGACCATTTGTTGTCTTGGTGTGCAATTTGTAGCTTTGTTGTGAAGATGCAAAAGCGGGTATCTGGTGCATTGTAAGGCAAGTGCCAGCAGCGTATGCAAATGAGTTGTTAGTTCAGTGCCTGTCCTGTGTCGCTCTTCATCTTGTGGTGCCGTCTTTTTGCACTGCTTTTACCATAAAGATCAACCAACTAGCGCATTTCTGCACGATATGCAAATACATTTACACACAAATACTAGATCCACGTAGGGGAGAGAACGAAACAGATGAAACATTATTTGACCAAAGGATTCAGGCATGTACGTCCCAGAGTCCCCACACAAGCCCACTGGGCTATACGTTCATGAGTTCATGCAGTTTCATGACGTGGGCAGCCCCGGTCAGTGGCAGTCTTGTGCTTGGCCGGGTCTGTCGAGCGCAGTGAGGTCTCCCATTTCTCCCAATTGGTCGGTGGCTCTCGGCCCCGTGGGGAAGGGTCCGCCTGGCATTCAAGCAGAATGTGGGTGAGGGTAGCATGGGGATGGGTGCATTGAGCACAGGACGGGAATACTGGAAGTATCAACTGGCATGCTCATTCTGAAAAACATCAAGAATTACATGAAGAATTGGTATTTGTTATGCAGGCCCTACAACTAGGGATGTGCGAATAGTGAAATTTCACCTCGAATCGAATTCGAATTGAATAGTGCGAAATAGTGGCTGAAAATATCGAATATCGAATAGTATGTTTACATGAAATGTGTACCGCCAGTTACGGCAAGACAATGGAAAAATCAGGGACGCTACGGCGTGCCGACAGTTTTACTACGCACGTGTTCGTGAGTGGCTTTTGTTTCAGTTTTTATGGGCGCACAAGTATGTTGACAAAAGAGCCGCCATTCCAGTCAGCAGCACCACTCCAAACCTCCTAACAGAGGGGGGTACGGTAGCTAGTTTTCTTTCCCTATGGTCGCGCAATACGGCTCATCTGACAACGGTAATGTTGTGCTTCATCGCCATGGGTGCTCCGGTCCCAAGTCTTCGGGCGCCCGTTCGCAGCAGCGTTTTAACCGCGCACTGGAACGATTGGAGTTTCTGAACTAGTGGTGCAGTGCAGCAGTGGCGACTGCCCAGCATAGGCATGCGCAGAGGGGGGGGGGGGGGGGGGGGGCAGGGGGGGCGGTCGCCTCCCCTAGTCACCTAAGAAGAGGGGGGCACAGAGTCTGCCCCATACATTGACTTAATAGGGAGGGGGGCCGCCACAATGAACCTTCACCCCCCCCCTGAAGGGAAACCCTGCACACACCTATGCTGCCCAGCGTAAACAAATTTTTACATGCATAGCCAATCACCGAGGGTTTCGCAGGCCAAAGTCAGGTCGTCTTATACAGCGCGTGCGGCATATGCGACCGAACTATGTAAGAAGTTCGTGCCTTCGTTTCGGGAGCGGTGTTATGAAGGACTTGACAGTTTTCTCATGTGTTTTTCTACGTGCGGAAATGGCATAATCTCCTTTAAGACCAACATGCGCTCGCTTTTGAACCAGGATGTCGCTGAAAGTTTAACGAAAGGCACGTTAGCGTTAGTTTTAGCCACCTCATCCTAACCAAGTTGCGCCATTGGCCTTTGTCGCATTTTAGGTATTCGTCCTGTCAAATTATTCGAAACTTCGAATACTAGCTATTCGAAAATCGAATCGAATTCGAAACTCGAATATTCGCACACCCCTACCTACAACCTGTCGCTGATACAGATATCTAATATACTGCTAATATAAGGCTAATATAACAAGATCATTTTTCATCTTACATGCAGATTCAGGCAACAGAGAATTCACACCAAAATAATCCCTTATAGCCTGTTGGTGCCAAAATGCTCATACTGTTCTTGGTGTAATTTAGCGACTAATGCTACCGTCATGCAAGCAAAGGTGTCTTGTACTTTGTAGTTCAAACATGAGATGACACTACACTGTTGTGTGGTTGCCAGACACTTACTAATATGGTCTAAAACTAGTTAATTGTTATGCTTTCTAGTGCAGTGTATGAGCTCACAGTGTGTCACAAATCACATAACTCAGCCACAAGAGTTCAAGTAATATTCAGAGATATCACACTTCGAGTTAACGAGGGATTGCTGTGTGTTGAAATGAGCATGTGCATGGTAGATTCCTCAATTTGTCATGTCATAGCAATGAAATGTACCTCTGCAGCTATCTGCACATCTAATATTATTAACAAAGTGGTGAAGTGGATAGGTTGGAAGAGTTCAGTCTTGATAGCTATTAGCACACTAAAGAAGTGAGGGACATGACCAATGAAATGCTGAAGACAGATCCCTTTCTTCCAACTAAATTTTATTGAACAGCCATAACTTATATGCAGGTAGGATGAGAACAAAAGGGGCCCTGCAACACCTTTCTTAGTTATATTGGAATAGTCTCATTATTGACGTATGACTCTTCACGAGTCATATGCCGCAAAAATTTTTCGGATCCGTCAAGTCTAAGTGGTGTTACCAAATTATAGAGATCACGTTCCGCAGCTTTCTCCCTCAACTCAACGCCGCGAGCGCGCGGAGAGCTAGGCAGCGACTCGAGGGAGGGAGCGCAGACGAGCGAGGCTCCGCCCAAGAGCGCCGGCGGAAATTTTTTCTTCATTTTTTTCTCTCTGGCGTCTGGGCGCAACCACGTGGTCTGTGCCGCCACTTCCGGTCGGCTTGCGTCGTTCTCGTCGAGCGGAGCCGATGTGTATCGCGCGTGCTTGAAAACTGCACGTCGGTTTGGTAATGTTGGGTGTGCACCTCGAACGCCGTAGTGTTTTCATCGCTCTGCCAACCATGGAAGCAAACCTGCACGCTCGTTTTGAACGAATGACAGCTGAGATCGGTTTCGGCCCATACTCCGATACACCGCCTCGTAAGACGGCACTGGCAGACGACCCCGATCCGAAGCGCCGCCATTACCGGACGCCAGCATTGTTATCGGAGACATGCTGCACGGCTGCCTCGGTCGGTCGTGAGAACGTGCCGACGATGCAGTTCCCAGCTGACGAGGCAACGCTCGAACGGCTGCCACTCTCAACGGCAACCGGCAATGGTCAAAAGCACAGAAATATTCACGTTTTCGGCACTGCGCATGGCGAAGAAAACGGAACTACGCAACTACGAGCAGACGAGCTGTCGGTGAGACCGGAAGTGCTAATATTAATGTTTGTTCGGTGTTTTTAACGCGATAACAGAATATAAACATACATATTATCTACTTATTGAACTCAAAATTAACAACGAAAGTAATAATGAGGGTGTTATCGTGATTATAACATCAGCCAATGGTGGAACTGCCGACAATCGCGTCATATTTTGCGGACTAATACATCATTTGTCGAGAGAAGAGGGAGCGATTTTCAGCTGACTTTGAGAATTTATTGTAAATTCCAGGCCGTGCGCATCGCTATAATATTTGGCTTGCGTGTTCTCGGGAGCCTCGACTACCGATCGGCAGCGCTTTTTGAGCATGCTCGAAAAGTGTTGCAGGGCCCCTTTAATGCCAGCACCGTTAAAATAGAAAGCTATCTGAAAGTGATGTTATCCAGAAGCACCACTTACGCTTCTTTCAGTAGCCAGAAACTTTTTTCGAGACGGAGGGTTCAACCACTCCTTCTTTTTGTTCTTGCATGCATTTATATGTGTAATGACAACTTGGTTGGGACAACGTTTATTAGGCTCGAGGACTCGGCAGCTAACAGGCAGCCAGAGGCAGAGCGCGCGCGCATGAGGTGATGATAATGATGACACGGCGACGATGAGGATGGAGACAAACGAATGATGATGATTGCAATAATGTACAGATGAGGAACAAGCACATAACAAATGCCAACACTAATTTACCCCAAGTGAAAGCGACCATCCTGGTTGCCGCAAATCAAAGTGACGAGGAACATTGCGTGGAGGGCTTCATGCGAGAAATGTGGACAGTCTCTTGTGCTGCGGTAACGGCGGTCTGTTATTATTATTATTATTATTTACAGATACTGCAGGCCCTCCTCGGGCCCATGCAGGAGTGAAATACAAACAATACAATCAGGAATAAGTAGTTATACACTGGATAGCTTGGCATAATTCAAAGAATACATAAATAACAAGTACACACCAGGAAAGTCATCAACGTTCAGTGCATATATATTTTTGTGAGACAACATAACTACACTCAACTAAAAAATTTTTTCAATATAAGTAAGCCATTGAATTGCACTCAAAGCAATGTATATTCAATATACATCACTTATATCAGAGAAACTAATACTTTCAATGTGTTTCATAAATGAATCCGTCGAGGCAGCATTCACTGCTTCCGCAGATAACGCATTCCAATGGAAAATTGCGCGAGGAAAGAGAGCGAACTTGTGGACATTTATGTGGCTAGGTGGCTGCCTAAAAGTTTTATTGTGATTCGTCCTGGCTGAAATTTTTGAAGGTTGCTGAAGATAACGTTCCCGTGATAATTTGAAGTCCCCATGATAAAGTTGGTAGATGAATTTTAATCTGGATACTATCCTGCGCTGCTCAAGTTTTTGTAGGCTTGCCCTATTACGTAGATTTGTTACACGTAGATTTGTTGGGACGACAAGTGGTGCCACACGATAATTAACAGGTGAAGTCTGCTCCAAAACTATGTAAGGCCAGATGTAGCATGGCTGGAACTTGTCAGAGACCAGGTGTGCGAACAGGTGTTAAAAGCAGCACGTCATCACCAGGTCAGAAGAATGCAAAGTGATGGCATGCATCATAAGTGATCTTTTAGTCTTGTTGTCTCGCTTCTGTGTTGATGCGAGCATGATGGTGACACTGGGTCATTCGGGAAATGTATTCTTCGCTGGAAGGCAGAGATGAGTTGACACTGTAGTTGAAGAAGGAAACGTCGAGAAAGGAAGTAGGGGAACGTCCGTAAATGAGATATAATGGCAAGTAGCCGGTTGTGTGCTGAACGGCCATGTTGTAGGCTAAGGTGAGGAATGGTAGAAGGGTGTCCCAGTTTTTGTGGTCTGGTTGGATGTAAATGGCTATCATGTCAGCAAGGGTGCGATGAAATCTCTCAGTGATACTGTCGGTCTGAGGATGGTAGCTTGGAGCTGTCTTGTGAGTAATTCCAGAAGTGCACAGTACTTAATTTAAAGAGAAGCTGAAGCACTTTTTAAAAAGAATGACTTTGGAGTGTGTAATCATAGTTTGATCTCTGCTGAATTCGAAAACCAACATAGGAGTTCACAGAAGTGAACGCAAATAGCATTTCTTGGCAAAAAACCGGCTGCAGCCGCAGGGCTTCTTGAGATGCTGAGCGAACGTGGCGACGTCATCTTCAATGTGCGCATCATCGGCAACATCAAAGCATGGCCTTCGCGATTAGTTTCACTAACGCGCACAGCCAGAACTAGTCACGGAGGCCATGGTTGAAGATACGACAGTGCTGCTCAGCTCCCCGATGATGACGTAGTTTCGGTTAGTTCCTTTCCACGCCCACACTTTCGGCGCATTCGCGTGGGCGGAGCAAGACCAACTTTCGCGTATTTTAAAGCTCTTGCTGCCACAACAGCGGAAAAAATTACACCATCGTCTACAATAATGTTGGTCCCTTGTTAACAACAAAGTTTTGCCAAATTCTAAAACCACTTCAGCTTCCCTTTAACAGTTGTGATAGGAACACCCTTCCACGGTCACCCAACAGTATACGAGGAGTTCCACGGTGCAGGATTATGACGTGAAGGACGAAGTCAGCAACTTCCGAAACTGAGCCAGTATCACAGAAGTTGTCTCAGCGTAGGGTGTCAGGTGGTCTACGGCAGTCACTATCCATCGTTTGCCACTGGATGGGGACTGGAAGATGGCGGTAAAGGTCAACACCTACAACCTCGAATGGCGTTGTGGGGCGCGGAATTGGCTGCAGTGGGCCGGCAGGAGCAGATATCGGGAGTTTACAATGCTGGCATGGAATGCAGGAACCGACATACCTTGCTACGCTTGTAGAAAGACCAGGCCTCCAGTGATGTGATTGCTGCGCCAATTGCACTAAATTGCACCAATGCTCCAAGAGGTGAAACCTGCTACATCCTGCTACATTTTGGCAAATATCTCATAATTTGCGCCAAACGTGCGCCAAGGTATCATTCTTCCAGTGTTTCGGAGAAAGAGTAGGCAGCAGGCACTTGAAATCCTTGTTTAAGTTACGACTGTAATCTTAAGTGGTTATTGGAGATGACGTGCGAGTGTTATATAGTTGAAGAAATCGCTAAAAGGCAAATATTTACGTTCTCAACGGACGATTATTGGCTTGATTCGCTGGTGATGAGCAAGTTGTCACCTCTTGCCACTTGACTGCCATTCGCACTGCAATGTTGCTTGTTTTGACCACCTTGCCTAGCTACAAAGACATCTACACCGAGTCTTAGGCACTCAAACATGTGTCCTGCCGTGAACTGCACTATCATGATTTTGCGGGTAAGGCATACTTGTGAAACACTTGCTTTGTACAAATATCTCGTGACGCACGAAAACATGGAACCTTGCACATTGCACAACATTTTCATCAAAAGTGAAAGATGTTCGACCAAAATGACGACGCCCAGGAAGGGAGACGTGGAAGCCAACATTGTGGTGTATTTAGGGAGTCATCAGAACATAAATAATCGTTTTAACACATTCGCTGCAGCACACTTTCTTGAAGTCTCGTTTTACATGCGGAGTGACCCACCAGTTTGCCATTCGGCATATCTTCCATGTGCACCGTGACCCACCGGTGCACATGGAAAATAAACGGGCACAGGCGCACGCGCCTGTGCCCGTTTTATTTGCTCTAAAGAGATGGCGTTGCTGCCTTTGCGGCTGGCATTTGGCGAATTTATTTGAAAGATACAGAGCTAATTTTTGCCCTTTTCACGTAGACCTATGCTTAAATTAAAAGTGACTGGCGCCGGAAAACACAAACGCGCATTTGTTTCCTCTGCATTGTGCTTTTTTTTTTTTTGCGTCTGTAAAAGGCATGATGATCTATTAGTCGCGCTAAAATATTTGGGAGCAGCACGAAGAATGCATGTACTTATTCAAGTGAAACGTATTTCAAAAACCACAGCAAAATGGTGGCAAGCAAAACAACAAGGAAATAGGTCGCCACTTCGCTCCTTAAAGCAGCGCCGTCCTGTATTCAATGCAATAAATGTATATATATTGGTTACACTTTCAGACCTAGACGGCAGTGCATGACAAAGATTTTTCGAGCGTGGGTCACCAGTGGTTCACACCGCACGCAGCATAAAACGCTCTCATTGAGTGCATCGTGGATCACAGGCGGGTCACGGCATCTAACACCAGAAAAGTATTCTTCTGGCTATTTATAACCTCTTGCAACAAAAATCGTACCTCTGCATTCAAGTATGATGAAGTTATCACATCAGCAAGCAGATGCATGCTCCGACCATCGTGGCCGCATAGGAGGAGCACAGGCTGTGATCCACCGGTGATCCACAGCGCAGTGAACGTGTTAATCAAAATATTATGTTTATGTACACAAGGTTTGTTCCAGCAGTCTACTAAATGTAGACAGTTTAGCCAGTAATTCTGGATGTTAATATTTGTGTCCTAAGGATTTGGGGTGGGTGGTATGACGAGGGGGCAGGGGCCGGGCGCACACGTGTGAACAATTCCAACTAGCCCATACTGCTCACCAGGCCACAGAGCAAATTCTAGTTAGACACTGGAAGTTGTTGCGTGCCCAATGAAGAGCATTATGCCACAAGAATTTTTCAAATTGGTTCATTACTAGTTGAGAAAACCAGTACATTGAAGCGGCAGAAACCATGACGCGAGGAGGTGAGCTTGAAACCCTTGCCGCTCACCCTGTTAACCTTTGCAAGTCTAATCCCTTCCTGCTCTCTTCGGCATTGGAGCCGGAGGATCATGTGACACGTACGCATCAACTCGTCATGCACACGCAAGGTCACATGAGCATGATTGGGCATAAAAGCTGTGACGTTTGTACGGGCACGAAACTAGCGGTATCACGAGCCACTGCCGTAGAACGTAGACACGGGAGCATAAATGAGCCTAATAAGCGCTGGAACGCGGTTTTGTTTTCAGGACTGGCATCTGCACGTCGCGGAAACCGCGAGAACACAAACGCATGTGAAATGGAGGTCTCGCATCTCGCTGCGATTTGAAGCAAAAAAAAAAAAAACACGCACGCATTCCATATGCGTTTTATTATTTTTCTCAAGTTTCATTAATCTATTCAAGCAACTAATGACACAAACTACACGTGTCTCGTCGAATAATTCTCCCGGTGTCACATGCTACTCTGAGCAGTGTCAGAGCACCAATGTCCACGTAGGGCCATTCCTTGTACATCACCCCCTCCATATTGGGTAGTATGCCCGCGAGACGAAGGGCAAGCAGAGTTCAGTTTGAAATTTGACCTCTGAAAGAGGTCAAATGTGATCGTGAGCACCCAGTGTGTGCATTACACTTGTCAGGTCAAAATGGAAAACGTAAAACTATGCCCCCCACCGTACGCTTCTTGAGGTCAAAATGCTCAGGCCTGGTGAGGAGCCCTTGAAATAATGTTTCCTACTGCTACTCGCCCATACTTCGAGATTACATTATTAAATTAAAGGAAATAGTTTTTAACTGTTCTGTAGTTAAAGAACAGTCATCTGTGTTGAATTACAAGATTTTATAGGATGATAGTTTCTTGCTTGATTGTGGTTGCATTAATTACATTAAGCACGAACATGTTCGTGAAGAGACTGTCTTATATTAGTTTTCTTGCTTTACTAAACATATACTCATAGGCAGAGAGTACTGGGGGGCTTGGGCCCCCCCCGGACTGCCTCATGGGGGGGGCAGAGCCCCCCCCTGGCGCTGGCCGAGGGTATTTTTTAGGAGCTTGGCTTAGGTCCCCGGGTCGTCCTGTCTGGCAGCTATTTCACAGGAGGCTGTTTATGCCCGCTTCTTTTTCATTTCAGCCATTTAAAGTTCGGCACATAGGCCAGTGACAAGTCAAGCATTCAATGGAAAAGTGCCCCTCAGATGGATTTTTACGTGTAGAATATGTTGTGCTGATGAACAACTGAAGCGACGACTTAAGCTATGACAAATTAAAAAATTCACCGACGATTACGATACTACCTAATTCGCTGAGCGCAGCCTCGTGTTCAGGCAACGCCAGCTGCGTTTGAAGTTTTGACTATCCGCAGTTGTAGCAATGTAACATTCGTTACATATTGCCACAGACACTGCCAGCGCTCGAGTGCTACGCACACTATGTACTCTGTGCATTTGCATTGCAGCTGTCGCGAACCAATTAAGTGAAACGCCCACAGCCCCGTTACGACAAGCGAAGCCAGCCGCAGTGCACGTGCCAGCCCTGCATGCGCACGAGCTCCGGCCGAGGGGCCAGCGCGCGCGACAGAGGAAGAAAGCGAGGTTAGAGGCCAGTATCTCGTGATATCGACAGACTCTGCGTTCGCTCTCTTTCGTCCTCGTTCGCGCTATCGGTTACACCGCCAACGCCAACGGCGATGCCGCTCAACGCAGGAACGGACGCCTAAGAGCTGCGCTCTAATTGTCTTGAACCTCGTAGTGAACGGTTTTCAGAACACAAAAATGATAGGTGGTGGTGGTGGTGGTGATGTTGCAGCAGGCGGGGTTAGCCTCGCCTGCATGGCCGGCAGTTCTTCCGCCTGGGCATCTCCTGAATTGTAGGGGTATGTCACCAAGTGTTGAACAGCCCAGTGTCTCGCAGGAAAACCAACAAAATTCGTTGCACGTTCCTCCTCGTTGCCGCGGGCCCTTCAGGAAAAATGACGTCTTCAAATGTCCGGTGGCTACGACAACCTTTCTGCAAGGTGCGCACCATCGCTGCTCTTTCCGCATCAAACTGTGGGCAAAGCCAAATAAAATGTTCAATGCCCCCGATGTAACACCACAGAAGGCACAAAACGGGGAAGCGTATCGCCCAGTCTTGAATGACCAAGCCGGGGTGTATGAGGAGCTGGTTCTTATGCGGTACGACAGCTTCGCTTGTTCACGAGAAAGTCCGTGGATTACACATGCTTGGTGTGGAAACTTGTAGATCGCCTTGAAATGATTGCGTATCGCATCTTTGTTCTGGTAAGTTTTAGGAGTTCTTACTTTTGGAACAGATGTCCGCGCTTCACATGCAAGGGCATCAGCCTTTTCATTGCCTTCAATGCCAACGTGGGATGGGATCCACTGAAACTTTATATTAAAGCTCTTGCCAATAAGGTGTTTAATGAGCGCCAGAGATTGCCTGGTGAATTTTTTTTGAGGTAGGCCACGATGCAGTCTTTGTAGCGCCGACTTGGAGTCCGTCAGCACTACAACATCTCGTGCAGAAAAGGATCGCAATTTTCGAAAAGCCGCGGTGATTGCAGCGCTTTCTACCGTTGTGGACGAAACCACACGATCCAGGTGGCCCGACCATGACACGCCAAGGCAGGGTATGCAGAAAGCCGCTGCGCAGCTATCCGTTTGTGTGCACTCTGATCCGTCGGTGTACACTTGTAGGTGGCCGTGGTACATGGTACTCATGTGGTCCAGCACAAGATACTTTGCTTCCGCGGCTGGAATAGTGCGTTTCGCTGGTAGCTTGGGTACACTGAAGTTACAGGCAACATCCACAAAAGACCATGGCGAGTCCATAAGGCGCCGTTTATGCAATTTGAAGCCTAAATATCGAAACCTGTTCAGCGCCGCGTTGAAATGTGAGCCAGTTCCTGCTCTTGGCCGCCGGGAAAGCGCCGTGCCTGCGTAGGACTCTCCCAGTCTTGACAGCTGTGTCAATAAGGCCTGAGACTCCAAAAGGCGGAGCGGAAGAGACTCAGCTTCATTGGTGACCTTCTTGTTTGAAGCCGCCTGAGGAACTCCCATCGCCAAGCGGAGACCCTTTCTGTGCACTGCCTCTCGACAACAAGCTACTATGGCGACGTGCGCTTGATGGTATATAGTCACTGCATCAGTGCTAAGTATCAACGCTTTTTGTCGCATGGCAGGGGTACGTTGGGGCAACAACCCTATGTCCATGCTTAAATTGAACGATGCGCTCATAACAAGCCGCATTCTTTATCAGCTCCCGCTGATATTGCCATCACCAAGCCGGTTCGAACACAAAAATGATACTGAGAATACAAAGCAATCCCGACACAGTCAGTCAGTGAACGCTTTCGCACAAACTTACTCGCCAATAAAAAAAAAAAAAACGGGTAATTTCTTGGTTGGCTACATATTGGTACCCAAGATTGTACGCAGTTTTGATTTATCAGTAAAGGGTTTTACTAAAAGTTTGGCCACCAATGAGCAACTCCATTACTCGTCCAGATTCATAACCGCAGCTTCGCACAAGGTGTAGTGGTAGCAAATGGTATTTGCTACCATCTCAGAATTACTTTAGGCCGTCTTGAATTGAACTCACTGGCATATAATTAAAACTTCCCGTGATAGCGTTAGCCTACTGTCTCCTGTGTGGCGCATGTGAATCGATTTTACTCGACGCAGTCAACAAGTCAACGTAAAAGGTGGCCTACGCGACCTTTTTCGCTTCGAGCCAAGAGTTACGAGGTGGATCGATGTCTTTGTGTAAATTGAAAAATAAATCTAGGGTTTTCCACATACAGATCTTCATTATGACATCGCGGGCATCTGAGAGACTAAAGTTACAATAAATTCTTTAATTTGAAAGTTGGACTCCTCTCTCTCTCTCTCTCTCTCTCTCTATATATATATATATATATATATATATATATATATATCAGGCACGTAGGCAAGGGGGGGGCCTGGGGGGCCCGGCCCCCCCCCCCCCCCGAAATTCGTCCGGCCTTCTATATTCCCGGCAACTTTTGTTTTATTTTTGTCATGGAAATACTTTCTTTCGAACAATTAGGCCTTGGGCCCCCCCCCCCCCCGGAAAAAAAATCTGGCTACGTGCCTGATATATATATATATATATATATATATATATATATATATATATATATATAATGTGGAAGAGCAAGTCGGGCCCCCGCTCCCTCCGGTAAAATGAAAACTCTCCGCCTATGCATATACTGCTGTTTATTCTAATAAACTTCCAGAAGAGTTCACGCAGGGCACATAAGTTTACAACGTGCGGTCAGGATTTGTGAACAATTCTTCCCGCTGCTGCAGCCTGGGGGATTTCGCTGAAAGAATACGACCTCACAGTATACTAGCGTTCAGGTTCTGCTTCTCAAGTGCGGCAAATGTTCATGTTAAAGGACTTGTCAGAATTGAACACAAAGCCTTTTATTACCGTAAATTTTGTGGGACACAATGTAGATTTCAGGCAAATGTGTCTAATGAATTATAAAATGTTGTATTTTTTTTTCTAAATGCCCGAGAATCAAGATTGCTTATGATTTGACCGCAATTGTACGACAACAAGCACTTCACTGCACAACGAACGTGTAGGTTGTGCTGAAAGCACAAATGTCACCAAAACAGTTCTCCTTATTAGTAGAAAGAATGCATGTAGAATTTACACAGCTAGCACTTCAAAAACTAACAAAAGCATCAAAAAAGCCCCGATTCAACTAAATTTAAAGTTAAGCCCAAGTTAATTTTAAGATTCAACGAAATTTTTATATTAGTTCGCCTGAGGTCATGGGACTAAACAAAATCAGGGAAGTCTGCAGGAAAACAAAGACCAATAACTTAATTTTGTATTTTGGATAATGGTAAATAAATATGCACGCATGTGTGCATATGTTGATTTTACTAAACATAGTGCAACCGCTCCAGCTTAGAGATTAAATATTTGCACTCGAAAATTTAGGAATGATAACTGCTCCAAAAGGTTGATGCTGCTCCAAAGTAAGGTTTTAGCTGCACCAGAAGCTGCACCAAAATGGCTTTGGTCAATCACATCACTGCATCAGATAGGTAGAGAACAAATTTTACGCTAATGCCTATATTGTTCCTTACTTCAATATCAAGCCTTTTCTATACATGCACATGAATGAAGTCTTAATGAGATGTTTGGCACTGTTGTTATAGTGCCCAATCCTGGTGGTGGTGCCTCAGTGCCTGTTTTCAACATAGGGCCTGTATAAACATAGTTTAGCCTTCTGTATCGCCATTTGCCTTTGTTCCTATGGAGATCTTCATTGCATTACTTTTGTTGTAGTAATATTAAGGTTTGAGTGTGTTTATTTTGAAGTTCTAATTTAGTCAAATACTTGTGACATTTAGGGTAGGGTCAGTCACTGTGGGGATGTAAGAATTTGGAAGTGTGGCTGCCACATGCACATGTACCACACTAAACCCTGTATATTTATTTAGACACACAATAATAGTTCATAACCAAGGGAAAAACTGTATTTGCAATATTTGTCACCATTTAGCCTATTATACATTAATTCTACACTACCTAATGAAACCAACAGACAATGAATCCAAGAAAGGTGTAGGGGACATTATTCGTAACCTTTAACTGTAGTGAAGTAACTATGACATAAATGGAAGGAATTAAAGTGGATGGAAAAACAACTTTGTTGCTGGTAGGTACCAAACCTACAACCTTCAGATAATGCATCTGATGCTCTACCTACCAATTGAGCTACGGCAGCAGTCGTTTTCCTGATCACTTTATTGTGTATATTTCTGTGCATATAATCCTGGGAATGTTAGTCAGTTAGCCATAGCAAGGGTCTCGTTCAGGCAGGCTCGATGCCTTAGGTAGCATGTGAGGGTTTATTGGTCAGCTGCCAGCTCGTAATAAGATAACATGCTACGTGACACCAGCTGGCAAAAAAAAGTGTTCCACACCCACCGTCATGGCTATAAGCAGCACTGGCTAACACTTCCAGGATTACATGCACAGGAATACACAATAAAGTGCACAGGAAAACGACCGCCTCCGTAGCTCAATAGACCTTTTTCAAGGACACGAGTGCCACCAACGGGCGCGCAAGCGCTCATGGGAAATGTGTGTACGCCGCAGCAGCCGCCGCGACGAGCGCGCGGGCCTCGCGCTGTAGCTGTCCGCTTGCCCCGTGCCAGGACTTCTTCGACACAGTGAATTTGGCAAGGTGCAACATGTTACGGCACAATTCAGTCACAAACTTCAGTGTTTAGCTGCTACGGCCTCTCGACGATTTCCATCTGTCCCACTGTTGGACCAGTTGAGCGGCTCAGAAGCGTCACCTTTTATTTATTTATTTTGGCGCCAATGCGCCTTACGGCATAAATGAAAAAAAAAATGCAACTCGGTTGCCTATGAAGTGCAGGAGCGGTCTATGATCGGCGGATGCATTTGGAATCAACGTCCATCGACACTGTCGACGAGTACAGTGTGAGGTTCTGATATTTAAACAGTACACTAGAAAGTGTAGTCGGCATTTGGGGAAATGAGATACATTCATTGCGTCGCTCGCACCATATATGTAACGAACGATAAGTGCCTACTAACCTTAGTTGGTGCTATAACTACAGGTTGGAATAATACTTAGAGCGAAAAAAGAAAGGAGCAGTACAAAGAAGGAAATGCACAAACCAGCGCTCACACACAACTGAAAGTTTATAGCACGCGTGAAAAAAAGCATATATACAAAAATAGGAGTGCGTCGCGTGTGTCATAAAGAGGCATAAAAAGTCAACATAAAAAGTCAAACAACCGAGGCGCGTGCTTACAGTTGATTAATAAAGTTGAATTCCTTGTCTTGTAACGACTGAGAAGGTTGACTGACACAAAGTGTGGCGTTATTTGTGACATGACATGCCCCCGAAATTTCTCCCGTTGTCTGATTAGGTTGATGGTACAAAATTACTGTGCTTTCGAAGATAGGATTACATTTTCATGACTGACATAGCGATGCGAGATGAGACGGCTCCATTCAATGAACTTCGATGCTCGCTGAGGCGCGTATTAATACATCGACCAGTCTGGCCGATGTACATGTGGACACATGAAAGAGAAATTTGCGGTTGACTCCTACACAATTTACAAAACAATTGGCATGCCTATGACCGCATTTTTCTTTGCCCACCGCAGACCCCTGCGACCTTAATGCGACTATAAGCTTATTTGGGGCGGCAAACATAACCTTCACCCCAACATCGCTTCCCTATGTTCTTCAGCCCATGCGACTTCTTATATATATGTGGAATAACTGCAATATTTCTAGTTCCTTCATTATTTACGGATGGAGGGCGTCCGTGTTAATCTTTCTTTGCCATGTGAACAGATTTTCGCAAACCAATACAACGATACGCAGGATATCCAGCCTCTTTGCAGCTGGCAACTACTGCTCATCTTATGGGCGCAAGTTTTTTTTCCAATGCCGCGCGTAATCATGACATTACAATTCCTCGTTTAACAATATTCGAATGCGCCGACGCAAAATTAAACACCTATTTCGCTGAACGCGGGATATATACTGCCCGCAAACATGTTCCGCAGTGAAACTTAAAAGCATGTATCAAGAAACTGCAAATTATCAGAGCAAGGCATCTCGCAAGTGAATTCTAGTCCCATCCCTTTTTTCTTAGGCACGTTTAGAATGCACTCACTTCTTTGTACAGCGCGTGACTTGTCAATTAAAAGCAAATAATCAGCTGTATACCTGAACACTGTAACACCTCTCTACAGTTTGGTTAAACCTGATCACGAGCTGCTATGGCATTAAATGCCATAGTGGCTTGTGAACAAGTAATCATTGAATAAATACGAATTCGGTGTTCCAGCTCACATTGCTCATGATAGCACGTTTTGACTGCATATATCGGCACGTGATAACTCGCATGTCGCTTAAATGCTACATCCGGTATACATCCGCTCGGTAATACCTACACTGACCGCATCATTCCTTTCACATTTCATGCGTGGAGATACATGCAGGTGCGTTCAGACATATGTAGTATTAAGGATTTAATTATAGTCAACCAGCGGCGGCGCATTTTTTTCGTTTGGTGCTCCCACGGCGCCAACGAGCAGCGAGCGACGGAACAGCCGGCGGGCTCGCCGTACACACTTTTCCCATAGTGCTTCGCGCACCCGCGGAGGGTTCTGGGATTGCTTGAAAAAGGTCTATTGGTAGAGCATCAGACGTGTTATCCGAAGGTTGTAGATTTGGTCTGTACTTGTGGCAAAGTTGTTTTTTCGTCCACTTTAATTCCTTTTGATTTATGTCATAATTACTTGCCTACAGTTAAAGACAACAAATAATGTCGCATATACCTTCCATGGGTTTATTGTCTTGGTTTCATTAGGTTGTGTCTAACAAAGAAACGAGCCCTTGATCCATCCCCCTTCTGTCATTAATCCTTCACTACATTACTGCGTTCGTAATCGATTAATGTACATTGTCGCAATTTATTTTCTTTTTACCACAGCTGGGCTTCCAGTTGGCAAGTATAATTTCTTCTGTCGCACCGGAGGTGTTCTCAAGTCACTTTAAGCCACTTTTCAAGTTCTTTGGCGAATGCTTGCAAAGCTGTGGTGATGACCAGATCTGCTTCTACGTGATCAAGTAAGTTCACACTCAAGTAAGTTAGCTTTGTTCCACCAGCTTAATTTTACGTATTTGTCCATTTCTCTTTTGTTAGGTCTATGACAGCACTAGTAAGCTTCATTGGCACAGATGATGCTGTGAGTATCACTATTTTGTTTAACTTGGTGCTTTACTTCTTTAGTCTGTTGTTTAAATGGAATTTCAATTATTCAAATTGGGATCATTGTTTCGTTTGAAGTTTTACATTGTCATGACCTGGAGCACTTCTCTTTTGAAATAAAAGGCAGTTAGCTGGTATGATGTATTGTGCAGGGTAAACCGAATAATTTCTTCCCCTCTTCCCTAACCTATTTTGTAAGACTGGTAGTACTTCCATTTGCTTGTTCATCTCTGACCAGCATGATAATTGCATATGGAGTTCTGCAACAAAAAATAGAACAGTCCTCATAATTACAGCGCTCTCCTCGAAAAAAAAAAAAAAGCCTTTTGTCGCCTCACTTTTTGTCGTTGGACGACGATTGCCAAGGGTTGCATTTTTATGAGCAGGTGGACGTTTCCTCTGTAGCCTGGTCGCAATTGCTCATAGGTGTTTCATGCATAGCAAGCCTTTACTTCTCTAGACTTCTGTCATTGTCATACTGCATGGTTATTCATTTTCCACTTTCGTAGTCCTCAGAACTTGTGCCCAAAGGCAGTAGACTTGAGCAGTCGCCTTTAGGATATGATTGCGAGATCTTGCGTGACTCAGTGTTGGATGCATCGATATGTGACCTGTAGCATTTCTGGCAATGTGCGAAGATACTTGCGGACTTTACACATGGCCTGGAATGCTGTTGGTTTTATACACCTGCACATCTCAAGTGCAACATGGAAAGCGTTCTTTCAAGATTACTACCTCTAGAGTGTGTTCAAATGGCTGTTAAGAAAATTCAAATACAGGGAAATGGCGCTCATTTAGCTCCTGATGGCAGTCAAATTGGTTGATGAAATAAATCTGAGAATTTTGGGGCTAGAACTCGATCAAGTGAATTTTTTATGCTACTATTCTTTGAAAATGTGGTATGTACAAAATTTTCAGCAATTCAAACTTTTTGGCTTCAGGTAAAACAATGCAGCAGGCAACTGCTGTCAAAAGGGTAGACAGTAGAGGATGAGAAAACATTTAGTATTAGCTTTATATAGTCAAAGTTGCCTACATAGGTTAATATTAACACTTTGTATTTTGATAAGTGCCACTGCAAGATGGTGCCCTCAAATGGGCGTACATTAACATATATGTATACTAACAGATCATAGGTATATCATTGAAGCCATTCTGATCACATACTTAGCTAGGCTGTTTTGCGGCTGTGCCTTTTACTTTAATTCTATATTATTTGTACATATCAACTACGGCTCAATGCCCGCTGATCTCGTTGGTAACTTGGGAAAACTTTTGCTGTGACCACTGATGGAATGCGAAAACGCATTAGTATTGGAAAAGGCATTACTGCAAAATAGAGGCCCTGAACATGATAACGTGTGTTCTATATTTATATAGTTATAGTACATAACATTATCATATTTTATAAACAATATTTTATTGAACTTCACTAAATAAAACAAATCCGTGATCCCCAGAAGATTAAGGTAGCATTTACTTATTGCATTTAAGTTATGCTTTTTCATTCATCAAACAGAATTGTTTCCAAGTACTAATCCCTTGTGTCATGGAAGTTATCCGAAGACTGGCAAGTACAGATGAGGTGAGTGGATAAAATTTATTGACACCCTTTTTCACTAGTTCCTCACAGCAACTATGGAAGCAGAGGCTTCAGGACTATGACCGCAAAAATAAGAAATTCTAGCCCCTATGAACCCCTGTGAACTTGGGCCAGCAGCATAGTAGGCGAGTACCTACCTTCAGTTCCACGACAGTTTAGAAGGAGGTGCAGATTATGTGCGACACTAGAGTGGAAGAGCACTGCTACTGTAATGCTGTCACAATATTTGCACACATACGTGATTCACGCATGGAGGGTTAAAAAGTTGTTAATGACTCTCAGTACATCCAGTTAATAAGGCAACAAAGGCAAATGTATACCCTGTCACTCTCTGTTCAATTGGCTGTAATGGCAGTTTATTCAGGCACGTAGGCAAGGGGGGGGGGGGGGGGGCCCGGGCCCCTCCCGAAATTCGTCCAACCTTCTATATTTCCGGGCAACTTTTTCTTCTTTTTGCCATGGAAAGACTTTCTTTCAAACAATTAGGCCTCGGGCCCCCCCCCCCCCGAAAAAAATTTCTGGCTACGTGCCTGAGTTTAGTAAAATATATATGGTGAGCAGTTGCTCTCACATAATTTAGTAAGTCATTGTAGGTAGGTTAGCAATAATATTTTTCTCCCCTTTCATGATGTCTGTGGTGTACACTGGGCAACCTTGCAGCAAGATCAGGGGAATTGGCAGACACCATGTTTGCCAAAGGGTCAATGCACTGTGCAAGACAAGTCTTCATCGCATGTTAACTCTGCTTGTTATATATTATATTTTTTCTAAAGATCACATGCCATGGATTTATAACGTTTAAAATGATACATGCAGTTAAAATACAGCTAAAACTGTACCATTAACGTCCCTTATGCCATCCTTGGCTTCATTATCTGTCTGTTTTCATTAAGGTTGTATCAAACAAAAAACGAGCCCTTCAAATTCCCTTCTTTCGTTGCCATGGCTGTCTTATCGGGTAATCCGGCTGCAAACCTTGCAGCCTGCGGCTAGCTCATTGCTGCAGGACGGCTTTGGTGTCTTAGTCTTCACGTTGTGGGCTTGGTTCCTGGCTTTTCCTGGGTGTCTGGTACATGAAGGAACCAGCACCTCCGCCAGATGTCACGTGGTTGTGCTGGTGAACAAGGCTGCAGACTGGGAAATATGCAACTTTTTATTTGGACGAACTTGTGCCTGGAAAATGAAAAGTCAAGGTACAAGCAATTCACGCTGTACACTGACAGCGGTGAGAACAGTCGGTGGCCGTCGAGAAATCCGATCATTGATGGAACGCGTTGTCTTTTATACATCAGTCATCGAACCTTCAATTTCTATCACTGGTGCTCGCGTAAGCTCTCGAATAAACTTGACTATTCGCATCCTGTGTGTAACTTAACAGAATGATCTCAAACAATTGCGAAGCTTCCCAAAGGTTGCGCCGCGGTCTGCGCCGAGCGCTGCTAACAATTTTTGTAGGTGAAACTTGAATACGTCAACATTGGGCTTGTGTGAATATTTGAGCAGTTCGAATATTTGAATGAATATAACAGTATTTGAATTCACTTTGAAATGAATTTAAATTATTCTGAATTTCGAAGTATTCGAAATGAACGAATAGACATATATAAACTGCATATAACCGCCTGTAAAGGTGGTTTCACTGCAGTGGAGGTGTGCTGTACAGCAAATACACCTATCTGGGGGAAATCAGCAGCGCCGCGCGAAGCCCCACTTCAAGGTTAACCCTTTGTAGGCTTGCCTATATTTTTGACACGGTGATATAAAAACCGGCTGTGGTATATTGATATAAACTACGAAGAAATAGTATAAAACAAATTTCATCAATATCAAGCCAGGAGTTTACTGAAAAAAAGTGGGACATATATGTCCCACTGACTTATGAGAATGTTTTCAAAAAGTGGGAAAACATTGTCCCACTGTCTCATGAAGGCGCCATCTCGCGATTTCATCAACGGGTATTTGGGATGAAACAGCTGAAGCAAGTGGCACATAGTATCGCTTCTCAAGTTGTGCAGAAGTTGTGCGGACCTCATTTCTAGCAGTAGAACATCACCTGCACCTGCGCCTCTTTTGAGCCTTCATAGCGCTGTGGTCTGTTCCTGTAAAGCTTACTTCACCGCATGCACCAACCATTTTTTTTTCCATTTGCCTGTCCTGGCTTTGGCTGTCGAAATTGTAGAGTACGGCTGTTTCCCCTGAATATATGCCTACTTTTCAGGTGGTATATGATATCAAGAAAAATATTTCCACGCAACAATATCCGCAATTACGCTGAGGGATGAGCGTGGCAATTTCGCAGGGGATTGCGTTTTGATGCATTTATCGGACAAGTTATTTCACAAATTTACAAAAACGTGATGACTGGAAGCTAAAATGGCCTCTCTGAAAAACCAGAAAAAGAGGAAATTATCCGGCATTTTGATTGGTAGATTCTTTCTATCTGAAGAAGGGGAAAATTCAGAAGCTATCTAAAAAAATTGATCGAAATTCAACGCCATTGTAACACTGATTCCGCCCTTCGAAAGCGGGATAAAAGAATTTCCCTCAAGATTACGAAGATTTGGGTAAGATACGAGTGACTTAGCATTGCGCTAATTGCAACGGGTGACGTGGGAGAAAAATTTTTCTGCATACGGAAAAGTGGGACGTGTGTGTTCTGCTGTCGCACAAAAGGTTAAATGAACAAATTACCCTCCTATCGATTCATCATTTTTTAAGTTTAAAAGCTTGTTATACCGCCTTACATGCTCTAAGTGTAGTCAATTTTAAGACCTACCGTATTTTACAGGTTATCACTTAAATTCTCCCAAAGGTCAAATCCTGCTACTATTAAAAGTTGCTTCCACTTTCCTTTGAACCAAAAAGAATGGCGTTTGCACATGCCTTGTTTCAGTTTTAGAAAATACTGTGCAGGTTACTTGGGTCATGAGAGATATGCTCATTTTTATTTATAATATGTGATATATACTATTTGAATTCGATTAGAAATTATTCGACCAAATCACTGTTCATTTCAAATTCGCTTCAAATCTAAAATTTACTATTCGCACAAGCCTAGTCAAAATAAAGCAATAAACACACATGGCATTACAGTTAAAACGGTACGATTAACATCCCCTATACCTTCCTTGGCTTCGTTATCTGTTGGTTTTCATTAAGTTTGTATCAAACAAAGAAACGAGCCCTTCAGATTCACTTCTTTCATTCATGTAGCATGATGCTTCATAAATGCTAATTATTACATAGGTAAGTCAAGAACCATTTTTTTATCATATCACAGAAATGTGTGGTATGTTCAGATTCAAATGCAAAATTGGACAAACCACGACCCTTTTAACGCCTAAAAGCACATTAAGGAAGTTTGTGCAAATTTTATTCATTGTTATCGGACATTTGTCCAGTTGTCTTGTCAAGTACTATACCTTGGCTCACTAGGATGTATGTCCGCAGGACTCATACATTTACTGTGCTGCGAAGAACTACTGAAATGCAGTATGAGTTATAATACTAAGAACTATGTAGTGCGCAGTGGTTCTTGTCCAAATGCCTTTTTGTCTAGAGTTTGTCATGCTTAAATTTTTTTCTTCACGTTCAGTGCTATTGTGCATGTAAAATGGTTCACTTTTCTAACATTAGCTAATGCAGTTTAGCAGCATTATCTACCATACTGAATGTTGTAATAGTTTCATGTTAAACCTTTTAAGGAAAAATGCACTTTTCTTCAATAAATTGAAAGGAAAAACATTGCCTTCCTACTTTTGCATAAACATGAGTTAAAATGTGATTATTCTTTTTCTCATGTTTTTTTTCTATGGAACCAGGACAAGGCAGTAGAAGCATTGGAGCTTTTTGATGAACTCATTGACTCTGAGATTGCCATCCTTCTGCCTCATATTAGGCCACTGATCAAGCTGTGCTTGGAGGTATGTCCATCTGTGAAAGGGTGCTTTCTAGTACTATAATGTTTGTGTTTGTCCTTGTTTTTGCAGTGTAATTTAGTATTGCATCCCTGTTAACTTGCCACTTCTCTGTGATGTGGACAGTTGGAAATTCCCATGCACTGGTTTCAATGGCTTGCCCCAATCACAGTAAAACCTTCTTATACTAAAATTGTATGGGTGGGAAACCTGCACTTGCTTCTTTAGTATATTAGAATAGTGCATTATCTTGTCATAACAGAACAGCTCATTATGAAAGGGAAAATTGACAACCACCTAGTTTGCAGCACAAAACCACAAGGAAATCCATACGGATTTCTTAGAAAGCTTCTTAGTTATTAAAAAATTTGTCCTGGTCTGGGGATCAAACCAGGGACCAATGCACCGGGGCCAATACCGAGTGTGTCCATATAATTTTGATCACAATAAGAAGCTGAAGAGTGTTGTACCTGAGTTCTTAAAGGCCATCTAATATCTGGGGAATAGAGATTTAGAGTTTTGTGTACATTATAAGTTATGGCCTTTTTTACCTGAATTTAAGATGAATAAACTGTTCTTCTTCCTAACTGCTTAATAAAGCAGTGCATTTCACATTGAGACGCATCATCAGATTTATCTTTTTAAAGATCATAGAAACTGATGTTGTGTTTGAATGTAAGTGCAGAAAACCTTCCTCTGATTGTTGCAGGCATGTACCAAACTGAATATCTTGTATAGCCTATTTCTTGCGCTTCTTTCATTATGCCTTGGCTTGTTCCTGATCCTTTAATTTCTCGAAGCCATCACCTAGGACACAGCAACAGCAGTAAGCTGTTGCTTGAGTGCTCTTGTGCTTGGCCGTTTCATGCGTAGCATTGCTGGGACGTCTAGTGAGTGCTGCATGCCACACCCCGGGAGGCGCTTGCACTTCCATTACCATTGTTAGGGAGCAACAAAGCAGGTTATTCGCAATGCACCATGTGCCACACCTTTAAGTTTGGAGTTGATGTAGCTCCTTAAGCTTCAAAATTAGCTTCATGGTAGAATGGTTTCTTTTTGTGGAGAGAATCCAAATGTTATTTCCTACTGTGCTGGATTTTCCTCTCGCTTTGCTTTTTTTTTTCTCACTGTTTTCCTTTTTTTATCCAGCATGCACTTGCTAATCATAAAGATAACATGATCTACAGTACAGTCCACTGTTAAAGGGAACACTCAAGTGAGCACCTTTCATATTGCTGGCCCACGGAATGCAAGTGTACATGGTAACTTTGCTTCATGCACAGCGCTAGTCTGTCGATAGGAGTCAGAACTGTCAACCACCAGTAGTCGCAAGCAAATCTAAGCCACGATGCTTTTCCAAGGGAGTGAAATCTAGACTTGCACTTCACACAAGTGTTCCCTTTAACTGTGGACCCGTCTCTACACTTAAAATAAATAGTGTGGGTGCCTTTGTGTAAACAGCTGTTTGTTAAAGGGAAACAATGAATTGGTTTAGATTGATAAAGTGTACTTTGAGAACTCTAGTGTCATTAATTTCACCATCATACGTTTATTATTAGAGGAGAAAATGAAGGTATAAAAGTCCCATTCTTAAATTTCACGCCGAAATGTCCACGCGTGATGTCACAGATTTGAAACTGTATTTGTTGTATTTTGGTGACATTGACTCAATGAAATTTCCTGAAAATTGGTATGTTAGGTCTATGGCCCCCTCAGAGGTCAATGTACTTCATTTTTACCAATTAGGAACTGCATAAGCCCCAGTAGACACTGTTAAAATCTATAACGTCATGGCATTTGGTGCATGAATTTCAAGGTGGCATCGCAACCCGCATTTTCTTCATGCGCATTTTCTTGCTTACCAAGAGTCTTCTCGCAGCAAGCAAGGTGATTTTGTTTTTCTCTTTAGTGTTGTTTTTCTCTTTAGTGTCACTTTAAAGGGGCCCTGCAACACTTTTCCAAGTAACCATCGAATGGCTTCATTAAAGGAGTTTATTGCCTCATGAATCGACCGCCGCAAAAATGTTTAAGACTCTGTCAAGTACGAGTGGAGTTACAGAGATTTGTCACACACTGTAATTGTTTTCTCTCATCTCTCGTCCTGACGACCATGCTCGAAGCTAAGCAGGGAGGGATGGCACGAGGGAAAGAAGTGACGTCACGTGCGCGTCGTGATCTTGAGCACTTTTTCTTCTTTTTTTTTTTATTCGAATGCACGGCTTACTTTCGGTGTGATTGCAAGTGCGAGTGCGGACACGTGGCGGCCTCACACGGCGGCCTCAGTAACTGTGCAGCTCACAATGCTCAAATCAGCCAATGGCCATGAATTTGGGTATATGATGCGGTCATTTGGGTATATGGCACCATATCTTAAAAGAGGGAACAATTTCTAGCTGACTTTGAAAATTAATTCTAAATTGCAGGCCGCATGCTGCGCTATAATGTTTGGCTCGCGTGTTCTCAGAAGCCTCGACTATCGATCGGCAGCGTTTTCTGACCATGCTGGGAAAGTTTTTCTGGGCCCCTTTAAGGTAAAGAAGCTCCTTGTGCCAGTTTATGAAGACATACAAAAACCTTTTGTTATACTGCGTCCGCTTGGGTTTCGTAATGCGCGAAGGTATTTAGTTATTTGTTAGCTAAATTCAAGTTTTGGTTTCATATCTATTTTAGCCTTCTAGTTACATTCCTAGGATCAAGAGCGAAAAACTTGTCGATGAAGAACCACACTGATGAAAGGGACAAAGGTGTGGTTTTCTGCTCTTGACCTTAAAAATGTTACACCAACTAGCCCAACTGTTCACTCTTCTGGTAGCAGTTCACAACGACAGGAGTACTAAATGTGTGCTTTTAAACAGTACACTCAAACCTCATTATAACAAAGTTGCATCTGCCACGAAAATGCTTTGTTATACCCAAAAATTCGTTATAAATGTTTATTTGTAACACTGTATCTATTACAAGACTATTCTTCATTTACTTTGTTATAACCGATAATTCGTTATATCCGTGTTCGTTATATCGAGGTTTGAGTGTATTTCGCTTTCTTTTTACTCAGTGAGATCTTGAAAGTTGGTTTGCTCTGTCTGCTTTTTTGTACGCTCCGCCATCATTGTCATGCTGTTGTTGTCATGATGACGTTATTGTAGCATCTGGTTGGAGTAGTTTTAGTATAATTGCAACAATTTTGTGCAAGTTAGGGCCATTAAAGGAAGTAACCGCTGCCGTAATAAATGAGTTCATAGCTGGAGGAGTTACTGGAGTTAGTGTACTTTGTGAGGATCTATTGAAGTGTGTGAGGTATCATATAGAATAATACAATGCCCTCATCCTTATTCCATTTGCCTAACTCTCTGTATATCACAATGAAAGTGGCTTCATAGTAGTGACTGCCTTTTCAGATAGCTGGTGATGTGAGGAAGGGAGATGTGCTGCGTGTCCGAGCCATGTCTGTTCTCAGCTGGATGATCAACGTCAAGAAAAAGGTTCTTTTTTCACATCTTTTTTTTTGGTAGTGTAACTTCAGTAATTCAACTTTAGAGAGATAAAAAATTGTGAATGTTTCTTTCTGACCCTGCAGCAGGAATTTAAGTTCGGCAAATGCACACTTAAAAATGCATAAAAGAAAGCGTGTGTGCGTGTGTGTGTGTGTGTGTGTGTGTGTGTGTGTGTGTGTGTGTGTGTGTGTGTGTAGGCGGGGGGGGAGGGCTGCAGTAGGGAGACTTGTCTATGTGGCATGTCTCACTCCAAATATTTTTCACTGTCAGAGTGCTTCCTTTGAAGATTTTATGTGCATGGTCAGCAAACTGGAAGTTTGTGGTCTGTGATGAGCAGCAAACATGCATATGCCTACTGCAGCAATGCAGTCAGTAGCAAGGTGGTTGTGCCTGGACCTTGCAAAAGTGCTGGAACACAGGGCCAGTTTCTTAGAGCTTGTTTAAATACATCTGTATGCTGTGTGGCAAAATATTTTAGGTTTTTTTGATTACAGGTCACATCGACATAGTTTTGCATTATATTAATGTTCCACATTTTGCGATGCATTGCCGCAATGTGTTCTAAATTTTTTTGAATTTTGCTTATCTTAAAATTCCACTGAGCTTAAAAGTTGTTGTATGTGAAAGTCACACATATACAGATATGGTATAGTTAGGCTGTCTCAGTGGAATGAAATTCAATTCCACGAATCTCCAGTGTAGTGAATGAAAATCTATTTAAAAAAAAAGAAAATGAAAAATCTACATGCACGTTTCTACCTTGAGCGGCAGTAGTTCACACCAACATTGCTGTAAACTGTAGCCATGTTCTCTCTTTGTATGTTAATACTGGAAGACTGCGCACTGCTGTTGTTAGGTACAGTCATGTCCCTGGCAAAACTTGGTGACAGACACCATGAGCAACCTGTACAACATGGTCTACTACATAAATTTGAAATTTATATTCTTTTCAGTGTCCCTTGTAGTCTGCTTCAGATATTGTGTTGATATAAATATAATTATGTTGCTCAAGACAGTATGAGCAAAAATTATTGTTGTACTACTTCATGTTTGTTTATTTTATTTTATTTATTTACATATACTGCAGCCCTAGTTTAGGGCTATAGCAGGAGTGGGAACGTAATACAATGGTAGTAAGGTAAAAATGCAAGAAAATGCTAACAGAAGGATGGAAAATTGGGCGAGTTGGTATACTTGCATGATCAAATGAAACAGTGCAAAAAAACATAGACCCAGTGGAAGGAATGTAGAAAAAACAGGGCAAGTGCTGGCTCTAAACTAAATTTATTAACAGAAGAAACGTGACATATATACACCCAAAACACGCAAAAATTAGCACATACTTGCTTCATGTCTCCATTGAATTCGGTTTTTAGTGTTCTACAGCTAGCTGTAGTTGGAACAAATGAGGCATAGAACCAACCATTCTGCTTAGCTGAGTGGCAGGCATCACTAAACTGTTGTAGCAAATCTGCCCCAGGTTTTGATCATGTCACATGTCATATGCTGAAACAGTTACCCTCTAAAACACAAAGAAACCCTCCTTTTCCTCTACAGTACTGCTATATGGTCTTCCGACGAGATCCCCTCGGCTTGGAAAGAGGCTATTATAATTCTAGTTCCAGTTCTGAGACCGGGCAAAGATTCATCCTCTGTTTGAATTTACAGACCTACAGCATTAAAGGGACCAACAACTGATTTTTCTCGACCCATTTTTTTACGGCATGACAGAAAGCTCACCCTTCGCAGTGTTTGTAGCTGCAGTAGTTAATCCCAAAAGCACGTAGTTATTTTGCAAGCAGTATTTTTCGATCTGAAAGGCTCTAAACACAGACGCACCCTTCCTCCAGCAACGCTGAGAATTGATAGCAATGCCGCCAGCGCTTCTCGCGATTTGTGAAAGCTATCGTCGTTCTGATTTCGCAAGAGTTCCTGTAAACTATGCTTAACCACCTTTATTTATAGCTTTTGAACTATTTTTGAAGATAACAAGCTCTTGCAATGAGGTGATGTGGCATTATACACCTTCCCTGTATCTGTACCGCGTTGTGTGCGCATGCGTCCAAGGTTGCCTGCGCCGGTGTCATGGGTGGCTTTTCCCGGCGTCGTTACTCTCTCGACGCACGAGCCAAGCCAAGTCATCGAAAACGTCACTGCGCATATTCATTCATTCATTCATTCATTCATTCATTCATTCATTCATTCATTCATTCTCTTTATTTTCCAGAATAATTTTTCTCTTTATTTTCCAGAATGCGCGGCCGCGCCGAGTACCAGCGTGCGTCATTTCTGAAACGAAGTGTAGATAGCAAAACTATGTCGCTCCAAAATCTTAGCGACCTGGAAACTGCTTGCACGGTTGCATAAGCACGCTGAAAAGTTGCTCAAGATGCGCCTGCGAGCATGGGATCATTACGTCACGCGAAGGCAGCGCCACTTTAATGCATACTACTAACGCAGGCCTACATGTACATTTTTATGGAGTAATACCTTTTAATATGAAGAAGAGAACAATATTTTAATACTAACAAACAAATCGTCGACCGCGTACAGCTATCAACGGTCACGTGGCTGGGTTCATCAGATCATTCATGGTTTTGCCGCCAGAGGCGCCACAGGTCATTTTTCGCGACTTTCAATTAAGAAATAAAAATATAAATTCATCTCTCACGAGAAAAACAGGGTTGGTTTGAGTCAGTGCGACGGACAATCTTTCCATCAGTGGGGTCATCTCATTTCATGTTCTGGGCAGTTGTCGGTCCCTCTAACAAGTTGCTTCTGTAAACTATTTGAAAAGATGATAAATCGCTAGCAACTACATTTACTCGAATCAAATTGCTTGACTCATATCAGTGCAGGTTTCGAGACGGTTGATCCACCACTGACCATCCCATACATACTGGGGCACACATTCACGAAGCTTTTATTCACAAGCAGTTCTTTCTGTGTTCCATGATAGGGAAAAAATGTATGAGGCTATTTTTGCTGAAATTTCACCAATGAAAGTAGGTTTTATGCTGTGGATAAAGCATTCTTTTCATCTTTTCTCTAGTTAATGAAATTTCACTGGTGAAATGTTTCAATATGCTTGCATGTTGTAACTTTTCAGCTAAGCTGCAAACGATTATCTCATTGCACCTTCTAATTGTAATAAGGGCCGGCATAATGTATAGGTGCCTTTTGCTGGGTTGTATTCCTTTGTTACTGTCCATTCTCCACAACTTGCTGTCCTGGTGATTACATAAGCATAGCACCATTCAGATCAATGATGAAGTCTGAAAAGGAAAAGAAGCAAAATGGCTTGATGCACTTCCAGTGCATACGCGGAAATGGGAACTACTAAGAGAATAAAAGACAAGACTGGACGAACACTGGAAATGTATCAAGTGTCAAAATTCTGACTAGCCCACCTCTGCCACGAGAATCGGAATAAATTTACATTATCTTGACTTAGGTGTGTTCCTAATAATAATAATTGTTGGGATTTAACGTCCCAAAAGCACGATGTGATTATGAGAGACGCCATAGTGGAGGGCTCCGGAAATTTCGCCACCTGGGGTTCTTTAACGTGCACTTACAGTGGAACCTCGCTGTTACGTTCCTCACTGCTGCGTTTTCCCGGCTGTTACGTCGTTTTCCGCCGGTCCCGGCATAGCTCCCATAGGATACAATGTATTGGGAACCCCGCTGTTACGTCGTAACTGTCGGACCGTTCCCGTATGATACGTCGCGAAGTGCGCTCGGAGCCGACCGAGTGACTACCAAAGAGAGCGGCCATGATGCATTTTCACGCAGCTTGGCCTCGTTTGACCGTAATATTAGCCGCATGAGAGGCGCAAGCAACAGAATCTTTCAATTGATGGAAACAAAAGCATGGCCTTCGAGATTCAAATTGCAAAGATGGCGTCTATGACGTAACTGCTCGCGAAAGCAAGGCCTTCGAGATTGGCATTTACTATTGACAAAACCATAGCCTTTGAGATTTGTATTGCACAAACATGGCGTGTATGACGTAATTGCTTGCGAAAGCAAGGCCTTCGAGATTGGCATTCACTTCTGCCATCGTGTTGGCGTAGACTCATCATCATCGTTAAATGTCGGAGAACGGGAGGAGTTCCAGCTGGTTGGAGCTCGCATGGTCGTGCGTGTGCGCGGTCGGTCTCGCCGCGCCGGTCGTGATTGCGTGTGCTTAGTTCTTTCATGTCTACAGCTGTTGGTGTTAAAGAAATCACATACGTTGATTACATTTCTGTGGATGAGGCCGTCCTAAGCTCCGCGTTTCTATCCATCAACTAGATCGCGGCTGAGCGCGCCAATTTTCGTGCTGCTCGTAAGAATTGAAATAAAATTCTGTACCACTAAATATTTTGCCGTTTTTCCTGTTTTTCGGCTCTTACGTTTCCCGTCTCTTACGTTTATTTCCTACGGTCCCTTCAAAAACGTATCAGCGGGGTTCTACTGTATATCTAAGTGCACGAGCCTCTAGCATTCTCGCCTCCATCGAAAATGCAGCCACCGTGACCGGGATTCGATCCCGTGACCTGCGGGTCAGCAGTCGAGCACCATAACCACTAGACCACCGCGGCGGGTTTAGGTGTGTTCCTTAGTCAACCCTACCTGAAGTAGCGAGCTCAGCATATAGCAGTGCATTCTCTTCAAACTTATATCTCTTCTTCCATAGTACTTTTTTTTTTCTCTTTGAATGAAGGGTTTCATTTTTACTCGGTCCCGTTTGTGTGCAGGCAATTGTGAAGCACAAACTGATTCCTGAGCTACTGGATGTGCTTTTTCCAATCATGGAGGAAGTATCACCTGGTGACCTTGACCGAATTGAAGATGAAGAGGAAGATGAGCATTCCTGCCAATCTCCATCATCCTGTGCAGCCCAGGTACACAGCATGTCTGGGAGACAAACGGAAGCGTTTTATGAATGTGCAGTATGTTGTACTATGGTATATTGCCAAATCAATGTACCTTTCATTGGTTAAATCATTACTTTACAGTTGTTGTGTTATCTTCTTACTATTAGTATAATACAAGTAGTAACATATTTCGATGTGCAGCAAGTGTGTGCACAAGCTTACAGTCAAAATGTTCTGGTCGTTAAGTTGGCTACACGTCTGACTTTATTCTTCGTCTGATAAGATTTTCCTTTAATAAGGCAGTGAACTTGAGAAATAAATTCCAATAAACACCTGCACTTTTTTATGCAATGTAAATGCTTAAAATCAAAAACGTAATTATACGCAAAACACAGGCATTTATGGTAGAGTTTTCTCAGCTTTCACGAATACCTAGATCTTGAATTTATTTGTAATCATCTGCCACGGTGGTACAGTGATTATGGTGCTCGGATGCTGACCTAAAGGTCGCAGCTTCGATCTCAGCCATGCAGATCGCATTTCAAAGGCGCCGAAATGCTAGAGGCCCGTTTACTGTGAGATGTCAGTGCATGTTAAAGAACACCAGATGGTTGAAATTTCTGATGCCCTCCACTATGGCATGTGTCACAATCATATCGTGGTTTTGGCATGTAAAACCCCAGATTTTATTAATTTAATTGTAAGGCTCCATTTCAGTAATAATAATTGTTGGGGTTTTGCGTCCCAAAACCACACTATGATTATGAGGGACACCATAGTTGAGGTCTCCGGATATTTTGACCATCTGGTGTACATTAACGTGCACCTAAATCTAAACACATGGGCCTCTAGCATTTTGCCTACATCAAAATGCGGCCGCCGCAGCCGGGATTCGATCCCGCGACCTTTGGGTCAGCAGTTGCACACCATAACTACTAGACCACCGTGGCAGGTTTCATGTTTGTAACGTACATCTGATTCAAGCTCATTATACTCTCTGAAAGCCAGATCTGAAATGATGATATCTCTGATTTACCCAATATACTTTCTAATCTTACACATTGATATCATCGGAATAAAATTTTGATGTTTTTTTTAAAGAAAAAAAAAACAAAACAAGTATTATGCCTGTGACAGGCTGGTGAAATGTGTTCTCCTTATTATGATGGCTTGTCAGTGGCTGGCCATGCGTATAAGTGGTATGGGAGCAATTTGTACATGGTGCATGTGCTGTGCACTGTCACGTACATGCAACCCTGCAATAGGTAGGATCACACGGTATCTGCAGGCTGGTTTGCTTGCTACTATGTAACCCAGCCAATTTGCTTGTCAAAACACTGCACGTACGTCTGAAATAGTTTTCTTTGAGGAGTACAGTTGCTGACTGAATTTTCAGACATAGGAGGGAGTCTCAGGCCCAAACACTTCTGCTGTAGGTTCAGTCTATCCCATTCGTGTGATCTCATGCTTGATCACTGGAGGTGGCACATACAAGCATACCGACAGAAAGCTTCTCTTGACAGCTTCACTAGCTGTTTGCAGATTTTCTTAACAGCTGCACTGCCTAGTTTGCAAAACCTTACCAGGCCTGCTTCGTTGGGAGTTGGCAACCAGAGTTGCAGTTTGGTGCCAAGTTGACATAGGGAAAAATTTCCTCATAGTTGCCATGTCTGCAGCATCACACGCTGCATCATGCCCTAAAAATTGAGTGGTACTTCATGCAGCATCTGAAATTTCATTTGCTGTTGCAATCATTCTAGAACGGGGGTTCTAAGTGTGACGGCATGGGTTTGATTCCTGTCCCTTATGGCCACATTAATCTGAAGTACCCTGCTACGGTGTTCCTTATAATTATATCGTGGTTTTTAACACATTAAACCCTTAAACTTATTTTTTTTTAGGTAGGTAGATTTTGTGCTTTGTGAAAGTCTGAAAAATCGGTTGGCAACTGCATTTGATACGTTTACTATCGGAATACAGCAGAATTACATGAAACATACTATACATTAAAATGTATGATCTGAAGTTTCAATTTACCAAGGATAAAGTCAACTGTATCCTTAGAGACATGGACCTTTTAGTTATCCAGCGAGGGAGGTGCATGTACCCAAGGTTTACTCAATCTATAATTAGGATTATGGTTTGTTGTAAAATGTTGGAACACTGCATATACCACTGTCTAACCCTAAGGCAGGGATTCTCAAACCTTCTGGTCTTGGGGAAACAACGGTTTTTCCAGAGTGCCATGGAACTGCTAACTTTTTCATGTATTTTAGCACTAGAAAAATCACAATGAGCGGAAGGGTGACGCTTCTCAATGCGCGCAACCACAGTATTAATGCCATCGCATTGGCCTGTTATCTTTCATCTCGAAGGCCATCGCTGTTGATATGAGACTCGCGATAATGCGTAGATATAGTGTTCTAGAAGTTTGTAGTGCGCTCACTGAGCGGCGGAGCGTGACGCACTTCATGTCGCCGCCGACAGGCGGCGCGGCTCGCAGCATCACCTGAAACTTTCCGGCGGGTTGCAGGGCGCGGCTAGCGCGCGTTGCTGTTTTGCGCGCAAGAAAAGTCTATGTTACGGTGCGCAACTCACGGAACTTCTTTCGATGCAAGTTTTCTGTGTATTGTGAAATAAGTTACTGTCGTTGTGACTGATTTACGGAGGGCGGGCGATGTTTGAAGCGGCTATTGCATAGATGAATGCTCCTCCACGCAGCCGCTGCAATAACAGGGTGTGTAGTTGGGGGCGTTAGTTTTTTTTTTTTTTTTTGTCCTGATGATCGATACAATTTTCAATGCACTTTCGCCACTGTAGCGATTATAGCGACTTCACTTCCGCCTTTCGAGCTCCACTATGCCGAATATAAACAACGCCTCATTTTTTCATTATTTTTTTGCATATATATGAGCTGGTTTGTGTAACTAACCCACTTAATGTTCTTTTTTTTTCGCGAAACAATAATGGGCGGAATCACTAGGCTTCATAATAAATGTATCCGCACCGTACTCTTAAATTTTTTTTTATTTGCAGACGTAGATCGTACAAGGTTACCAAAACTGCAATTGGACTCGTATGCCCAATAAAAAAAAATATTTATACATAGTTATTATGAGTACATAACAAGTAACATGCATCACGTGCGTACACATATTTTTATTGCACCGTAGAATTGCACCAGTTCTTCAGCAGCGCGAATAATTAAAACAGGACACAAAGAAACACTCGACAGCGTCACGCGCTGACAAACTGATTTTATTTACACAAAAGCCTGCCCATGTATGCGGAAATGTTTGCCATATCACAATATGGATTAACAATGTGGAAATCGTCACTCGTGGTCGAACAATAAACAGTTATGCAACAAACGTGTATGAACATCTGCTAATCGACTACGAAAATGAAAAATAAAGGACAGCAAGAAACGCCCGCGATGCTTGCAGTCGACAGCCGACGACAACGTCGATCTCTTTGGACCTCCCCCACTTCCTAATGAGAGCTACTTCAGTCCCCCTCTACACCTCCTTTTTCTGTAAGTCTCTGTCCAGCCCGTTTCATCCGTCAGTATAATTCTGTGCTTAGGACTTCGATAACGAAACAAGCAGCGACGTACCCCTGACCTCCCCCTGCCCCCCCCCCCCCCCTTTTACCAAAGCACGAGTATATGGTTTTGTTGTCACTGCCCTCGCGCGTTTTCTTGCTTTTATTGCTGTCGCACTTCACTCTGCGGTCACTCCTAGCTTCGTTGGGTCCAGCTGTTTTTTGTTGTCAAACGCTGCCCCAGAAATTACTCTGCACGTACGCTGCATGCTCTATGTGCACGACTGCCGGAGGCTGTAAAAAAGCGCGTCCCTCCCGTCCAGATGCAGCGGCGGGCCGTCTTTGAGACAGTTGCGATTTGCGGATAGACACAGATGCCCGGCACGCGTAGTGCCGACAAAGGTCCGTCAAACGAATGAACGGCGTGAACATGCGCTGCAGGGCACACACAAATGGAAACAGCAGCTTCAACTACTTGGGTCAGTTTAAAAAAAAAAAAGAATAAAACGCGCTCGACCCCCTCCCCTCCTCTTTTTTTTGTGATCTCTTCTTGTGTCATTGTGGTGACCCTCTCCCCGCCACCAACCCAGCGTTTGTTGATACCCCCGCAACTGCAGCGTAACCAGCCTAATAGCGACCAAGGGGACGCGCTTCGCACCTCGCAAGTGTTCAGGAGAAACTGGCGGCAGCGCCCCTGGCGGGCGCTCAGGCTGTCGACGCGGAGAGGGCCGCGGCGGCGCGGCCCAGGGATACGGCAGTGAGCCCACTGCCCCATTCTAGTACACTGTATGCGTAGATAAGGCTAGCGACCCCCCCCCCCTTTTCTGCCAGCGCCCGCTGATGCAAACAGTGCATGCTTCAGGCAACGCGCGCCGTAAGGAATGTGTTCACGCAAATGAAGTGCCAGACATACAAAAGCCTGTTTTATCTTTTGCATAAAAAAAAAAAAAAGCATGACCGTCGCACTGTGCAACAGCCATCGATACACCGGTCATAAGGCTAAGCCTAAATGCTCATGTAGCCCACGGCTGGCATGAAGGGATGCTTCTTGCATGTATCAAAGTGCTCGTTACACGTTTTCTTTAGGAAACCAATGTAGGGCAGTGGTAAATCAGCGTGTATAAAAACTGAGTCACGTGAACGCCGGCTAATCATGAGCCACGAAACGTCCTATGTGCCTGTTAATGTCGTTTGAACAGCCAATATCTTCCATATCTCGACTTGCAGAATTACTGAACTGATCCCCGCGGCGTACATGTTACGAACTGTGCTCACGAGCAAGCATGAATTACCAGAGCTCCACGAACTCTGTCACCGCGGGTTCACAAATTGAACAAGTTTCATGACGTGTTCTACACGACGAGTCTTACTGCCGCTGCCACGTGGGTATCTCGCTACCTGTAGACTTCGGATATGCGGATGCGACGTGCGATGGCTTCGTTAAATGCAAAATTTCTTGCAGATTTTCTCATTGAAGTCGTAAATTAAGTGCTGATGGGTGTACAACGAGATCAGGTCGTATTCGTTCCGACCACTCACAAAACCCTAAAATGCCCTTCACGGAACCCAGTTTGAGAACCATGCCCTAAGGCACTCTCACAAACCATAAGATCATTGAGATTAACACAGACTGCTTTGATGGTACTCTAAAAAAATGACATACACACCATGCCATTCAACCTCCTTTTCAACAAAAATAATTAGATAAATGGGTCTATGTGGCAGCTGCATCCAATAACCATGTGGTACCTTGCCATTTTGTGGATGCCCTTTGCCAAAATGTGGCAATTTTTCCACACTAGAGCACATACTTAAACAGAATTACTGCTTAAGTGGAACAGTGGTCTTTTGGTTGGTTTTGTGTTTTGGTAAGGCAAAAAACTAATCGGTATCAAAATTTTTGCAGCTCTCTGTACATAGAACCACAGAACCAAGAATAAAGCATGAACATTGTGGCAGAACCAGCTAGCTCACCTAAGAACCTAAATGAATAAAGCATGGCCAGCCAAATTCTGTACTCACTTCATCATATCCATGTTTTTTAAATTTAGGTTTTTCTGAAGATATATGGTTCGTCTGCTTCTTTCTGTGACATGGTTCCTCATGCTTGCAGCTTATTGACACCATGGCCCTCCACCTTCCTCCAGAAAAGCTGCTGCCTCCTCTGGTGGGTCCTCATCATTGTGAATTCTTCTGAATGAAACTACAGTAGTCAACTTTGATGTTCAAAAGTATTACATGATTGCAAACAATGTTGTTTCAAGTTACATTGAAATTGAATATTGGTAAAAAAATAAAGTGCATTATAAAGATTGAGTAGAAAATTATTTCAAAATGAAGTCTTAATGATATTACAATTTTTCTCATCACTTCAAGCCTCCATCTTCCCCTGAACTTATGTCTTGTTTGCATTTCTGCATCAGGGGCATTTTTAAACGGGTTTGGAGTGTTTGAAATTATCATTTTTATGTCAAATGATAAAATACGAAAGCAGGTATTGATACTTCACTGAGTTATACAATAGTAGTAGTATCACAGGAAAAAAAGAATGTCTGAGGTGTCTAAATTTTCTAAGGAGATGTTTGTGAGCATCTGTGTGTGCCCAATGTTTTTGTTATTGAGGGCCATTCTGTTTGAGTGAAATCCTCTAATAGCAGAGCAGGCAACTGTGGGATCAAACAAAGCATACTATAAGATAAAAACCACATCCTATAATCGTGGTGGCCTTGCACCTTCATGGCGTGCGCACGAGATGAGACCAACAGTAATCTGTCAACTTTGCGGAAATGTGCAAAATATCTCAACCCACTGACTTGCACTAGGAAAATTCTTCAGGAAACAATCAGAATTTTGGAAAACACGCTTACTTGCAAATGGGACATTCTTAAAGGGACCCACACCACCTTTTGAAGTTACCATAAGTTACCTTACTATTGTTGGACCCTGCTGCCTCGCAAATCTCCTTCTGCAAAATTTTTTTAGAGGAGGATGTGTCAATAAGAATAATAAATTCAGGCAAAATTTTCTTTCTGAATTTATTTCTTTTTTTTGCAATCCTCAGACCTCCTTTTACTCTGTAGGGAAATTTTAGAACAGAATGCATTGTAGAAATCGAGAGAAAGGCACTTCACTAGTGTGCTGCCATCAAAAACTATGAGAAAATCTGGCTTCAGAAGTGCAAATCTTGCAGTTTTCCCGTGGCACAGTGCCACCATCTTGGCATCATCGTAAAGAGGAGAGATCGGAGCTCAAGTTAGCCATAGTGCTGCTTTTCTTCAATGAGAAATAATACCAGCTCTATTCTGAGTTCCGTTTTCTCAGCTTTCATGTTTTGTGCAGTTGCTGTCAGCCATCCCTTTGCCATTTCACAACAAATGAAGATAAAATCATTCCATTTTTTGCACTTGCATCCTGAAACATTGGTGAGTGCTATAAAGCTGTACATATTTATCAGCACATCACACAGATTTTTATAATTGGTGTTTTGCAAAAATTGTTAGTAAGACAATATGTACAGAGCATTTCGATATTTTTTTGTGCTTGCTTGTATATTAAAAAATAAACCAGTAGTTTCGTAGCACAGGCCCTTGTGCTTATGTAAAAATGTTGGCAAACTTATGTCTAATTAATTCATTTGGGCATGACAGTGAGAGTCCATAAAGTGTTGTAACTCTAAAGTTAGAACAGATAGCTCAAAACCGATTTCAGTTATATCAGCATAACAAATCACATGTGTGACAAATTTCATCAGTTTATCCCCATAAATTACAAAAGTAGTTTTCAATGCCATGTCCCCCCTGATTCCATCAAGTATTAGCGGAGTTATCAGGCAAAACAAGCACTTTCTCTCTCTGTTTTTTTTTTATCGCCACAAGCGTGCTGGAAGCGACACGAGGGGAAATGGCAGGTAGGTGATGTGCCATCCAAAAATTATGTAGCTGCACATCCTGGCCTTGAGCATTTAATTTTTTTTTTTTTTTTAATCTTATTGGCCTTTACTTTTGGTTCATACTTGTGTGGCACTCGCACGGTTCGGCTACCTGTGGGTGGTTTCCGTACCTACATGATGTGGCGCATGGCTTTTGAGATAATCCATTGGCACACCATTCATGAAATATTGGCGCACCTGTTTGCTGTTGGCTGCGTAGTTGAAGATGTTTCCGAGTAGAATGCAAATGATTCTTGCCCGTTTTTTTACTTTATGTTCTCAATTCCCTGCTGCATGCAGTGCAATAATACTTGCCTCACATGTTCACAGGAGCATTGACTACAGATGGGCAATGTTTTCTGATTACATTCAAAAAGTGTTGCTGGGTCCCTTTAAGAGTTTCTTATATTCCACCTGATGAGGCACGTGCCTGTGGCATAGTGGTTAGAGCATCGGACTTCTGTACCGGAGGCCCACAGTTGAAATGCAGCTGTCCGAACAGTTTTATGTTTATTAATTTATTTACTTACAAACGCCACTTCACCATTGTTACCTTTTCCATTCAGCCTCCGTTCACAGCTGCGTGTGCACCGCCAGCTTCAGAACAACTCGGTGAACAAATTTTTCAAGCTGATGGTCCTAATGCTCATGCAATTTACAAGGGTGGGGTGGGGGATGGGTGGGGTGAATTAATTTCCAATGCCATGCCAATTCCTTCTGATTGCCACATGATAAGAATGTTTATTGAGGTGTCCGCACTATTTTACTTGTATTGATGATATTTGTCCTTCGGTGAAATGCAGTTTCAACATGTTGACAAGCTTGTGAAAAGTGACAACGCCTCCCAAAGACGAGCTGCCTATCTTGCCATTGCTGTGATTGCTGAGGGTTGCTCTGAAGCCATTCGTCAAAAGTGAGTGTGAATTTTGCTTTTTAGGGAACAGAAGATGAATATGATTCGTGTGTCTACGCACAGTTATGCATAGGCAACAGAATTATGACTGGTGGCTTCGTAACTCAATAGCTCAAGACACTCTGCAACAAATGTGTGCATACAGTACAGCAAGCATACCAGCACAGTTGCGCTGGTGATAGGGCGAAGGATTATTATAGAGTGTAGAATGAGGTGGCGCACTGTGCATGTATAAATAGATTGCTGTTTCCTGGAAATAAACGTGTTGAAGTTAGCGCATTGTGGTGTCGTCTCTCCTTCGTCCTTGTCTGCTAGCGCTGAAGATGGGTTCTAATTCAGTATACCAACAAGCCCAAAAAATGGCACTCCTAAGATTATTATAGGTTCCTCATTGATCTGCTTTCTGGATGCGCGCACAATCATACAGTTTTCTTCGGTGCGCTCACCCGTGCAGTTCGCTTGCGCTATGGAAGTGCACACCGATTGTTCTGCTGTAAGTGAGTCGAGCGGCGATTCATCCAAATCGCCGCTCGACTGCCGAATCAGAATCTCATCCATTGGATGTCAGCCCATCATATGAGGAGTTACTTACGAGTTCAGACTAGGATTTTGATGCAACAAGCAACATCGCAAAAGCATGCGCGGCAAGACGACGCTGACTGGATCCAAGGTGACTTTTCTCCCTCCGTGATTCCATTTGACGCCACTTCGTCCACTTATTTTTGTACATCTGTGAACTATGCTTATTGCAACACATCATTCTTTAACAGTGGTATAAGGGTGTGTCCAGATAAGATCAAACACGAGGCCCCGGTTACTGTTCCCGATTTTGATGAAATTTATTGTAGGCATTCCTTCTTTCGTTCGTCCTCTGAGCATAGCTTGCCGCGCAAGCGGAGCTCATCCGCAGTCGAAGTGGTACTCATGTAACGTGAGTGCCCGCAGCATCGAGCCATGAGCACCCGTAGCATCGAGCGGCTGATCGCGGGACAAAGCTTGCTGAACCATGACACCTGTCCGTGCATTTGTTGGAATGGAGCTGCTGCTTTGTGATTATGTCGCATACAATTATTTTGAACAACTTATATTCAATTTTAAGCACATAACGAACGGCGCGGCCACTAGGCTGACTTAGTCACATTTGACGCATTATAACGTGCTAGCAATCAAAATAATGCAACGTTTTTAATGCAGAATGGTAGATGACGCCCTTGAGTTCAACCAGTGGGATTTTTTTTAAAATTAAAAATGGCCCTTTTTGAGAAAACTGTTTTCAAACATCGGCGTTTTCGGTAAATCACTTACGTTTCAGCCCAATTATCGAGTGAAACGGAGCGCGATAAAACCACGGAAATTATTTTAAAAGAAAAAGAGCACAAGTATCAACGTTAATATGTATCGATTTTCATTACCCTCACTTATAACTTGTTTGCAGCAATAAATTCCTGAAATACAGGTACTTTGTGCGATTTGCCAAGTTTGTGATTTTTTTCTTCAAAAGTGCTTGGACAAACAAGGGAAATACTAATAGACTCGTAAGATTGTATTTCACTTGTTCTTTGAGGGGAATAAATATTGGGGTTCTTCAATTTTCCATTTTCTGGCAGCCCGCTGGCTGCCAGAAACCAGCCAGCGGGTTCCGGTTCTGACAGGAAATGACGTTATATCACGTGCCCTAAAAACTTCTGGCAACCAGAAAGTGGTCGGGAGAAGTAAAATCGAATTTTGGGCTCGCGGCTGGGCGGCTCACAACTGCTTCGTCTGCTCCAACATGCTAGTACAAATTTTGTTAGCTACGATCGCTGGGCTGGTGGCCTTGCTGTGCGCTCGCAGTCTCCGCAGGCGTTGCCAAACCGTTGTGTGCGAGGATGAAAATGTCGAAGACCTCGTTGTGTGTCTGCTGATAAGCAGACTGCAACGAGAAGAACGGCATAGAGTTCCGCTGTATGTTGAGAACGTCGTGCGCCGACTGTCTGGAATTACTTGTGCAGCCCTGGTTGAGGAGCTTGAAGCTTCGGCATTTTATCCTCAAGGCCTCCGAGAACGACCGAAGATTTCGGCCAAAAAGACGCTTCTTGTCGCACTGGCCGAGAGCGGCCGAGGGTCCCGAAGCCTTTGCATTCCGCGGAGACCACGCAAAGATGGTCGCGAGCGCTCATCGTCCTTTTTGGCGTCTGCTAGCCAGAAAACGGCCAGAGAGCCGCCAGACGAAAATCGTCCTGGTGAGTTCTGGCGACCCGCGGGTTGCCAGATGCAGCCAGAGGTCGAAAAACGAATGCCCACCGGAAGTGCGCGCGCGGTGGGCAGAGCAACCAGAGAAAAAACGAATGCGTTCTGGCTGTCTCTGGCAGCCCGCGGGTAGCAAGATATAGCCAGAAGTGGTAAATCGAATAAGCCCAGTTATGACCAAGAAGTGCACCGTTTTTTTCCTCTGTGCGCTCAAAATTAAGAAATCGCAAAATTGGTAGAGAAGTGTTTTTTGTGGCCAAAAGTTATATATTTCTTTTCAGGCAAACAAAATTTTTTTTTTTGCAAAACTAACTTCGAAACCATTGTTCTGGGTCTAATGCCTAGGCCTACAGTAAGTTTCATCAAAATCGGCAATGGTGACCGGGACCTTGTGTTCGATCTTATCTGCATACACCCATAAGCTTTTTTAGAATTTATCTTGCTGTTACTCATGAATAAACCATGTGTATGTAACAACATAGATTTTTTGTCACTTTATTGTCACCCTATAAAAATTATGACCATTTTTTTTCTCTTAAGATTCGTCTTAAAGGGCCCCTCACCAGGTTTGACAATTTTGAGCTAACGAGCGCAATGCATACACTGGGCACTCACGATCACGTCCGCCAAAATTTGCAACGCTACGTGCCGCGGAAATGGGCCAAATTTCAAGGTGAACACTGCTTGCCCTTCCTCTCGCGGGTGCGTGCCCAGAGAATGAGGGGATGACGAACATGAGAAAATGGCCCTACGTAGATGGTAGTGCTGTGACGTCGCTCCTCTACGTAGACGACTGTGCTCTCTGACGTCGCCAACAGTAGCACGTGACACTGCAATAATTAGTTGACACGACATGTGTAGTTTGTGTAATTTGCTGTTTGAATAGATTAATAAAACTTGAGAGAAATAATGAGACACACAAAGGGAATGTGTGCGTCTTTCTCATTTTTTTCCTTGTATTGCAGCGAGATGCGGGGCTAATGTGCCTCCGTTTCCCATGTGTTCATGTCCACGCGGCTAGCGCATCGAGCAGACGTCAGCCCTGGAAACGAAAGTAATGTTCTGGCGCGTTCGAGCACTCATTATGCTCATATATTCTACCGCGTCCAAGTAAACGTTAATGCGGCACTGGCTCATAATACCGCCACTCTCGTGCCCGTACAAATGTCGCAGCTTTCATGCCCGTCCCGCAGAAACAGGCAGTACACCACAGAGAACGCCGGCACAAAGCCCACGGCCGCTACATAAAAAAAAAAGGTAGCGGCCTTGCAACGCCGCTCGCGTGCGCGGGCTGGCTGGGGCACGTCATGCGCACGTGACCATGCATGCGCATGACGTGTTCATGCTTATGTGTCAAGTGAAGAGGGCAGGGAAGGGATTTGGCTTGCGAAGGCTACACGGGCCGAGTGGCAAGGGTTTGAAACTCGCCTCCTCGCATCATGGTTCCGCGCCGCTACAAATTATTGTTTTTCTCAGCTCGTAAAACCGATTTGAAAAATTCTTGCGGCATACTGCTCTTCATTCGGCACACAACAATTTCCAGCATCTAACTAAAATTTGCTATGTGGCCTGGTGAGGGGCCCTTTAAGAATTTAAATCAGCTAGAAAAAAGTCTACCCCGAGGGGTCGCATTTGGCGAAAAATTTTGACCCTCAAAGGGTTAAAGAAGTGGTCGTGCCAACCACACTTCAACAACATATTTTGAATGTTGCGCACGAGGGCATCATGGCTGGTCATCAGGGTGTCTGACGCATAGATGCAAGGAAAAAACGGATGCGCAATAACTACAGTAAAAGCTCGTTAATTCGGATTTCACGGGACCAGAAAAAATTCCGAATTAACCGAATGCCGAATTAACGAATAAACAGGAAAAACAACATTAAAATCAAGTTGCAGAAGCATACCTTTATTTGCTGAAGTATTTTGTAATGGTCGTCTGCGTTTTCGCGCAGATTCCGGCTGACATAACAATTTTTCTTAACTCTTCCAAATGGCCAACAGCACGCAAACTGTCGCAAGTGCTCAGGCAAACGTCCTCTAATATCAAAAGCGCCTCCGAGACTTCTCGTGAGGTGCGATGAGGTCACGACATCATTAATAATAATTTCTTGATCGGGCAGGAGACCAGTCGTGGCGACACAATCATCAATCGCGATCTAGTCCTGAATGGTCATATCTGTGGGAAGGACAGCATCGAAGGTCGGACAGTTATCGTCGCTGGACTCGGCCAAGCCAGTGGCATGATGCGAGCTTCGCGTCCGGGCCTTCAGGTGTCGCCCCCATCGAAACGACGACAGCGCACCGCCGGCAGCGGTAATCGAAACGCCATCTAAGCCTTTTTTTCGCCGATTTTATTTGTAAGACTTCAGGTCAATATGCACAAAAAACCGTTTCTCATTTAATTTTATGCTGTCAGAAACGTGTATAGCGCGAAGGCTAAAAAGATTTGAAAGTGACGCTCTTTTGGTGGCAGCGCAAACCAGAAAACAAACAGTCACGCCGCACTGGTGGCCGTGAAAGGGACGCGGATATGTTCATATCAGTTACAGACAGTTTGCTGAATACTGTGAACGAAGTGGTGCGACATCTTGAGCAGCAGAAGTGCAGGGACTTTAGCGGTATACCTTTCTTATACCAGCGAAGGCTTCGTGCAGTTGGATCTATTTATCATCCAACGCTGGACAGCATCTGTGCTAACATCTGTGGTGGGGCTATGCGTAGTACGTACCTTCTTTGCATATAAACGCTTATGCATGCATGTTATTCGCTGGTATACATGCTAAAACGCTACTTACGTGTCCTTCATTTTGTGTAAACATCGATGCAGTCGCAATAAAATAATTTATTGCAGCATGTTTGTGTGATCAGCGTTGTCATTTCGCTCAGCCTGTATGCGGCAGCACTACCCTACTAAAGTAAGTATGTAAGATACTTGTGAGTACCTAATGAGTAAGTGACTACTGTGTTAATTATGGAAACGAGAGAAATTCAGCGAGGGTGGAGAAGGGGCTGCCCGAGCGAGCGGGGCCTGCGGCGACGCAGAAGCAGACGACGATGGCATCGTCTGCGCGGAACACCAGGCGCCATATCAAAACGCCCTTGTGCGTTTGAAACATATTTCATTTGATACACAGCTATAAAATCTACAAACAATATTCGTAGTTCTTGAAACTAAATTGCATGTGAAAGATCCTAAAAGCTTTTTCTGTTGAAAGCAAGATAACATTTTTAATTGTTTTTGCAACTACCGTTAGAATACAGACGGCGCTACCATCGTGTCCAAATATTCGTCCCCATTGGCTCTATGGACATGTCAATCCCTTGACTCGGCTGACACCTCGTCGATGCCTTCGTCAGCTACTGCTGCATGCTCGGGCCTCACATGTAAACACGGTCACAACGGGAAAAAACAAAAAAAACTCCGCGCAAGAAGACACGGTGCCGACACAACACAAGGGAAAATGGCGTCGGAGGCGCAATCAAGCGAAGAAAGAAGACGCCGATGTTTGGTGACGCTGCGATTGCCCCCACTAGTTGATGACGATGGCGATGTCACTCGGGTTTCGGTTTCGCTCCAGTGGTGCCAGCGATGCTTTACCACACTTTTGTGTAGCGGCAGCCGTCAGCATTTGTCCGAATTAAGTGGTGCGGAGCCCAATTCTGACGAATTAACGAAGGTTTGGTCCCATAGATTAACATACACTTTGGCCGGGACCAATAGAGCCGTCCGAATTATCCGAATTTCTGAATTAACGGGTGTCGAATTAACGAGCTTTTACTGTATAGACAAGGATGCAGAAGACACGGACGAGCGCAGACTTTCAAAAAAGCTTATGGGCTTGTCCGTGTCTTCTGTGTCCTTGTCTATAGTTAGTGCACATCCATTTTTTCCTTGTAAGTATGAACCAACTCGCCTAGCAGCAAGTTTTACTAACACATAGAGTTTCCTACAGTTACCTAGAGGGAACTCTGGCGCTGCGATCGTTCAGCCACCATGAGAATGATGGGTAGTACACGGATTTACCTAATCTTTGTACTTGCAGCTTCTAATGCACTTGTGGCTTTGTTTGTTGCTGTGTTTTGGCGTTTGTTTCAGATAAAAGAATAGACCGTTGTGAACTTCGTGATGAGATTTGTATTGGTGAGCCTAAAAAGGTTAAAGTGGTGAATTGGAGTTGCTGACTTCTGCTGAACTTCGTTTTGTGACAAAGCGGATGCAGGCAACGCGGTGCCAAACGAATTCGAAAGAACGAAGTTTACCACAAATCCGTGTACTACCCATGATTCCCATGCTGGCTGAAGCGCCATGTGTCGCAGCTCCCATAGACACTAGTGTCAGAGTTCCCTCTAGTGAATCTGTATGAAACTCTATGGTCCGACATACTACAGACCGCATCCTCGGAGATTTTTACTGGCCATGGATGCATGAAGACATAAAACAGTTTGTCAAGTCGTGTGATATGTATATGCCAGAGGACAACGCCGAAAGGGAAGGTCGAAGTCGCTTCGTTGGGCAACATGCTTCTCATACGGACACCATTCCAGAGAGTAGCTGTTGACCTGATCAGACTGTTATCTCCTCACTCAGATGAGATGAATGCTATATGCTTACACTAACTGACTCTGCTACTCGCTGTCCTGATGCAGTAGTAGCACTTCCTAACGTCGACGCTTTCAGTATTGCAGAAGCCCTCCTTGAAATATTTTCCAGAGTGGGCCTGCCTCGAGAAGTTGTTACTCATCAAGGTAATGTTTTATGTCCAAACTGCTGAAAGAAGTGGGCTGAGAACTATCTGTAAAGTTTTTTCGTACCACTCCATACAGGGGCGTAGCCAGGGGGGGGGTTGGGGGGTTCAACCCCCCCCCCCCCCCCCGAAATTTTTCAGTTTAGCTGGCGTATATATACACGCGCACATACAAACGCATGCACAAACCTACATAAAGTATGGCTGACCCCCCCCCCCCCCCCGAAAAAAAATTTCTGGCTACGCCCCTGACTCCATACCATGCCATGGCCAGTGGATTGGTCGAAAAATTCAACGGCACATTGAAGGCCATGCTCAAAAGAATGTGTCAAGAGAAGCCACGGCCATGGGATCGTTAAACTGCTCCTCTTCTCTTCGCCTATCGCGAAGTACCGCAAGCCAGTTTGATCGCCTTTTGATTTAATCTACGGCAGACACATGCGTGGACCTTTGAGCATTTTTTTTTTTTTTTTTTTTGACAGAGCTGTAGACAAACGATGACATTGATGATGAGGTGTGGACTACATACACCCACCTAGTGAACCTTTGAAACCGACTCGAACACATCTGTAACCTCGCTTATGAGGAGCTTGATAAAGCACATCAAATGCAGAAGCTCTGCTACGAACATAAGAACCGACAGACCCGGTGACAAGGTCCCGATTCTCTTACCAACACAAACAAGCTTCTCCGCAGTGGAAAGGCCCATTTAAGATCGCTGAAGCCAAGAACGATGTTGATTATGCAATTGACTCAGGGCAGAGCATCAAGGTCTTCCACATTAATATGCTGAGGAAGTACGAGGGACGGGAAATAACGTTTACTCATCGGGTGGCTGCAGTAACTACTGCAAGTGCAGAAGATGCAGAAGAGGCGAACACTGAAGGTGCCGACTCTGAAGATAATATCCCATCTTTGAGTCTACGCCAGACACAAACGGCCTCAGACGTCAGGATATAGCCTAACTTACACAGAGAACAACTTGAACAAGTTTGGCCGTTGTGTGAAGAGTTTGCAGACATATTTTCAGACCTGCCAGGCAAAACTCAACACTTGTCGAATGCTCTCTTGAACTGACCTTTGAAAAGCCGGTTCACGTGCCCCAATGCCCTGTTCCCCTAGCTCTGCATGTGAACGTAGAAAAAGAGGTGCAGGAGATGCTTCAATTGGGGAAAATTGAGAAATCGAAATCATCATGCACCGATCGTTGTTGTCAAGAAGCCCGACAACACCATCTGGTTGTGCCTTGATTTTCGAGAGCTAAACAAGATGTTGGTTTTTAACAGTCCATAGAGAAAGATGATGACGATGACAAGGCACAGGTAACTACTATTACTACTACTACACAGGAGGCATCGATGACGTGACGTCAACATTCTGAAAAAGGGGGGTGATAGCCTGTGTGCCACCTCATGTTTGTGACGTACTAGCTCCACTCTTGCAGCGAATTGCGCGCATGTCTGCGGGGGTCATTCTTGCTGTGACATTGTCATGGGACAGAAATTGGGCAAGCCCCACTACTCACCACTGGTCCACTAAAAAAATGAAGAAGTCCGCTGGCAAAAACAAATGGCCCACATAAAGTGGGCAAACCCCACTATTTACCACTGGTCCACTTAAAATGGAGAAGGGATCACAAGGGCACCAAAAACCAACATAACATATATATTGTGTAATTGCCAGAGGTTTTTTTCCGAGACTTGGGGTGGATATCGCGAGGGCAGCCATTACACGGAGAAAAGGACGCAACTTTCTTTTTATTTTTCCGTACACGTTTTCAGCGCTACTTGCCTTTATTGAACTGCAGTACTCGCTTGTACTGGGAGAAGCGAAAAAGAACCTTTGTTACTTTCACACAGTTGCGAAAATGTTATTCCTCGACCTCGCCCTCATCCTCCTCTTTACTTGTCGCGTCCTCAATCTCACCTCTGTACCAGATGAGGTCGTCCTATGTTCCATTGAACTTGTTCGAAATTCCCGTGACTTGAAGCTTTTCTCCACCGTCTTGAAGGAAACCCCTACCTCATGCTTCGAAAATCTGGTGGCACACATCCACAAGGAATGTCCTCTTCAGCCGTCCTGTCGGTGTTTGGTGGATGGTAGCGCTTCGGAGGCAGCCGCTAAATCTTGGAGGCTGTGCTCTTGCTACCTGGAGGTGCCAAATACTCGGCGCAGCTGCCTTGTTTTGCCTTCGAAAAAAAAAAAAAAACACTTAGGAATTCTAGCTACGCACAACGTATAATACTGCTAACCTTGTCAAAAATTGAGTGCCGCTAATGCACGGGTAATTTTTAAATATATTTTTTGGGGAGATTCTTTAACAAAGTTCTGGGTGTGGCTGTTATGGGCGTGGCCATTGCACGAGTCTATACAGTATGGGCAAACTCCACTACTTACCACTAGTCAACTAAAATGTCGAGAAATAGAGAATGCTTTTGATTATTGCTTTTGTTATTTTAGATGAAATTTTTGTATTTTTTGTGAAAAAAGTCCATTATAACTTATTCGTTCGAGTAACTACAGCTGTTGTGTCCAGGCATCTGCCAACATTTGTCCAAGCCATCTGTGAGGGCATCTTGGACAGGGATGTTCAAGTACGGAATGCTGCTCTCTTTGCATTGGGCCAGTTCGCCGACTTTTTGCAGGTAAGTGAGGCAGTACTTGTGCCCGATAGGGTAGCTTGTGCCAAGAATGCTGCTATGCAAAAAGAAGAAGAGAGGGAATGCAAGATTTTCACCTATGCAAAAGTCTCATGGAAATCAGGCTACTGAGAGTCACATGGCAATGTAGAAAGTAGTATAATCTGTCCACATGCTATACCCTTACATGCATATATATAAGTTCGAAATAACTAATCTGTTTCATCTTTGTTTCTTTACTGTTGGTTGATTTACCGTCTCCCTCTCGCCTTTTGAACACCAACTCTATAATACCATTTGCCAGGGACTTTCACATTTAGTCACTTAAATAACAACGTCGAAGTTGTTTTCAGACGCGTGGCTACTTTTGGCTACTTTTGCTGTCCTTGGCTCAAATTCGCTATATTTTGGCTAGTTTTTACAATTGTCTGGCTACTTTTTATGTTTATGTTTTCGACCTGGCAACCCTGCCCGCATCGCACTCTTGAAGGTGGTCCCGCACGAGGTGGCAGCAAACGGCAGTGCAATGTGCTTTTGTTGTCTGTTAAAAGCATGCAGTACAGATGACGCTATGGCATCCACGTGGCCGAGCAGATAGCTGAAGGTGCTTATTGTGGTGTTCTCCTGACAAAGAGTAACACTGACCTACAGGAAGCTCTTGGGAAGCTTGAAAAGCTAAATAAGCAGACGAAGCAGATGTACAAAAAGCCAAAGCAGTAATCAGCTAAATCATATCACTGATCTTAAGTAAAGGCCTACCGCTATATAACTACAATTCCTGTGCAATCACAATTTTTTTATAGTTGATAAGTGTGAAGCTTTTTTTTCTTCTTTTTTTTGGGGGGAAATGTTTGAGGTGAACCTAGTTTCCAGAGCCTGTCTTTAATTATTTCATGTGTTTGTTACACGGTCTAGATAGGTCACATGGTATGGAAAAAGGTAGTGTAGTTCATACCTGGCGATAATCTGCCAAAAAAAACTTTCTCCAAAGGCTGTTTCAGTGTTATGTGTATTCTAAGCCAATTAAAATATGTACTTGTCCCCCCAAGTTGCTACAAATTTGTTTTTTCAAGCTCCTAGGACGACATATTAAATGCCGCTAGCCGCTCCAAATCAAGGTTCTTCTGCTCAAAAATCGAAATTTTGCTGCTCCAAAAACTGCTCCCAATTCAATTTCAGCCGTCTCACCCCTGTTGATGTGATTAAATGTCATTTTCAGTGCTGAGCCACCCCACTCTTTTTAACAACCTATGCTCCGCTCTTCTGCAGGCAGCACAGAGGTTCTTTAAGCATAGAAGAGGTCTTTAGTTTGTTTAAAGAATTAATGACTGCAACAAATAATGAGATGCTTTCTTTTTGCTTCACTTCTTTGAAAATGATTTATTTCTGTTTTCTTTTTTTTTTTTCTTTTTTTTTCTTCTCTTTCATTTAGCCAGACATGGGGAAGTACGCTAACCAGGTAATGCCCATTTTGCTGAACCACTTGGCTCAAACAGCAGAGCTGATGGCCCAGACACGGAAGGATCCACCAAATCTCAGCAAGACCTTCTATGCTCTTGAAACCTTCTGTGAAAACTTAGGTCAGGCTTTCTATGTCATCTATCAAGATGTTATCTTTCTTTCAACTACTAAGAGAGAAGAAGTATTTGAATCCATGCATATGCTTGTTTGTTCCGGTGTTCTTGTAAAATGTTGTGTGCACTGTTGGTTTTCTTTTTCTTTCTCTCGCTCTCTCTCTCTTTTACCCCCTTATTCTCCTCCCCATGTGTAGGGAAGCAAACTGGATGGAGTCTAGTTAACCTCCCTGCCTTTCTTGTATTCCTTCTCTCTCTTTGACCAAGTGATCTTTAGGAGTAACTCACTTCTGACACAAAGGTGATTGCAGTAAAAGCTAATTAATTCAGAAAATTGGATACGTTCATCCACTGATTTTCCGAAATACACAATTATCAGTTATGCCGGACAGTTCTGGTGCTTTCACAGCACTGCCGCATGCTCTACAGATGTAATGTAGGATGTCTGAAATTTTGGAAGCTTAAACTCTTCAGCATTCAATTTTCTACTTTAATTGCAGGTCTGAAATCGTATTATTTGAAGCCACAACCGTTGCCATGTTGATTTTCTCGCAGCCTTGAGCTAGTGTTCTCATGTGCCTATCTGTTAGTAGCCATAGCGGTTTTCTAAAGTAAACGTCACCATAATGCAAACGTGTTAGGCGACAACTCATACCAAAACTTGGAAGGGACCACTCTCATGGCTCACAATGTGTCTTGCATAATCATACATGTGAGCGTCCACCATGTCCTGTCATTAGCACCGTTAATATGTATTCATGTGGGAGGTTGGATATGGGGGAGACAGAAAATTAGGTACGTAGATCAGATTAAGAAGTTTGTAGGTATAACGTGGCAGCAGAAAGCACAGGACTGGGTTGATTGGCGGAACATGGGAGAGGCCTTTGCCCTGCAGTGGGCGAGACAGGCTGATGATGATGATGATGAATATGTACCCATTAAACGTTCTTGGGCTGAATCCCCAAAGCAGTCTGACTGCGCATCAGTGGCTTGTCAAATGCATGCCCAATGGGAAGTGCGTACTGTGATCACTTTTGTTTGCATAGAAAGGATAACTGTGCACGTCAACTCATGGTGTGGCCAATGCCATAAAGTTCTGCAAAAGTTCTGCGAACCTATGTTTTTTTTTGGGGGGGGGGGGGCCTTCACATGTGCCGTATAGCTGATGTGAAGAGGAGTTTGCTGGTGCGCCATCATGTGGTCGCTAGATCTCAGTTTCAACACAACTGATTTTCGTTTATGTTAAAATTAGTCCTTTTTTTTTTCGTATCTCTATGTTAGTTGAGTATTTTCTTGTAGCACTAGCCATGTAAAAAAGAATCTGTTGGTGACTATATACTGTATAAGCCAAAATATAGGCTGACCCCTTGTCTTAGAAAAATGTGGGGGGGGGGGGTGATGATGATGATAGAGTTCATGGAATGTTATAAGTATCAAAAGGCAACCTTACCTTAACACAAATGAGATATCAAATGTTTTGAAGTGACAATACAATTTATTTACATGTGCATTTGCATACTGGTTCCTCATGCCAGAAGGCCAAGAAATGGGCTCAAGCGTCATCTTCATAAAATGTGACAGACGTATAGAGAGCCTTTGAATCATGCCCTCAATAGTCCAACAGCATGTGCTACCTCGACTGCTTTTATTTGAGTGCACTCGTGAGTCACTGGTAGCGTCCTTGAATGCAGCTCCTGTATAAACTCCACATGTGAATATTGTGTAGTTCAGCCCCCAAAATGAAGTTTCCTTTAAATTGCTCTGTGTCGTGATGCAATCATTCTGGGTCCACCACTAGCGCATGCTTTTCTTGAATGCTCCGAACTCTCACTGTGCTGCCAGATTTCCATGTGTGTCCACGAACTGGATCGCATTTTTTTAGAACTGTGACGAACTGTCAGCGGCTTCCAGTCATTTCCACACAAAAGTAGAAAGAAAGCAGCCAGTAGCCAAGATCTATCAACAAGAGAATAACGAAAACACAAAATGAGGTTGCCCCATGGCAAAAGGCTTGAGTAATACCCCGGTCACACTGGCAAATTTAGTGTCATTTTGAGCGAGTGCACTTACGCCTCCAGAATGTCACTTTGGTGCGCGCTGCTACATGAGAAAGGGAAGTGTACTTTGGAAATGATGGTAATGGTGATGAGTACTTGAGTAGCACAGTAGATATTTGTTATTTCAGGTAACGTTTCTTGAGTAATAATGTGTTGTAGCTATGAGCAGCTCTTATAATAAACTTAAGATACAAACACGCCGGGTGCGGCCATTGCACGGTGTATGCTGGGCATGCCCCTAGCTGCAGTTGCTGTAAACTGCCCGAGAGCGAGAATAGCAAAGTAGTTTTTTGTGGTATAGCATGTTTCAATACAGAACAGTATTCCCAATAACGAAAACGGTAGTTAAAAAACTTAGCTTCTGATAATAACTTATTTATTCTCTGGCCACTTCTACCGAGGCTATACACTCCGTCGCAGCAAAGTGAGCTTTGCGAAACTCACTGACAAGTGTGCTTTGCAGTGAGTGTCACAAAATGTTCCTGTGTGACAGTGTGTGAATGACACTAGCAGCGAAGTGCACTCTCGGAAAGTGCACTTAAAGGGGTACCGACACAAATATTTTCAGTTTTCGTTTTTTTGCGTGAAATAAAAGGTCAAGCCCTCAGGAGCCTAAAAAAGGTAGTGCTAAGCGCGAGTGCGCCCTGAAAAAGTAAATATAGTATGTTTTTAAAAGCTAGTTTCCTTTCCTACTGTACCCTGACGTCACAACATGGTATGAGCTTCTGTTCACGTGCTCGCACAATATATAGTGACGTTTCCACGGCTGCCCCGCATCGTGGCTCCGTTGGTGACGCACAAGCGGCCATTTTGGAAGTTTTTATGGCGCACAAGCGGCCATCTTTTGGAAGTTTTGGTACCTAAGGTCATCACAACTAGCCAGACTGCTGCGTGAAGTCACCAGAATTTGTACTGTAGCCTGACGTCAAGCTAGTGTCAATGTCAGTAGGTGCGCCATAGAAAAATTGATTTTAATATCAAATTAAAATATTTTATCAGCATTTGCTGAGCTTCACACTTGCTCAGAGCCGTCTCTGCATACAGGAGATTGTTATGGCAGAGTAAACTCACCTTCGAAAAAAGGTTTCAGTATCCCTTTAAGTTGGCCTGTGTGACTGGGGTATAACAAGGCAATGCTGATGATTGATGATCATGCCCGCTCAATAAGGTGTGCCGGCTGCCTCCTATGTGCTCAGGCACACAAAGCAGCGCATGGCTCAGCTGACGGCAGGGGAAGACTCATGTTCACTTGGCTTCCTCCGCCTTTTCTTCCCTTTTTCTTTTCTTGAACTATAATTCATAAAAAACATTACCGTGGAACTTACGCTTGTATACCTTTTGGCGATTGATTGATGCACGTGAACATTACAATCATGAACTTAAGATGCTCTCTGCAACTATCTGTATGCTTAATGGGAATGTGCTGGAAATGCTGTGCAGAGGGAGAGCTGGTGTCCTACTTGCCGAATGTTATGCAGCAAGTCCTCCTCTTCCTGACAGCACCATCATACCGAGCTAAGGAGCTGGCCATTAGTGCTATCGGCTCTGCTGGTAAGTGTGCTATCGGCTGTGCTGGTAATTGCGGGCAAGCACCAAACAACCAATGGGATAGTTATGGTGACTATGTGAATCATACTGATGCATTTCAAGGCCATGTTTTCATTTTTGTCTTCTTAATAAAAAGCATCAAAATAAACATATATAAACTTTCTAAGCGGATTATCAGTATCTTATTACAGATTGTTTTTGTCTGGATGTTGCCAGCCTATTGTAGTGCAGGTGAACTCACTTATAACAGTACCGGTTTTAACAATATATGTGATGAAACAATGAGCACCTGCTGTACCATGAAATTTCGTATCTCTTCTGTGGTGAAATAAACTGTTTACTGCAATGTTCCCATACCACAGTTTATAACAATCAAATCTGGCTCTTGGGCGTATGTACAAAGAGGAAAAGGAATACCCAAAATGCCAAGAAGAAAACAATGCAAACTGCCACACCCACCTGAGTGCCATGGGTCCAGTACATTCTTAAAGTCAGTTTTCCAGACTTCTCTGCACCTAACCTTATGTGCCTGCCTCCCATTTCCATTCCTCTACTCTAAACACAAATGGACTGTGTTGCTGATGGGCCATGTGAAAAATCTTATTGTACCCCTTGAGCTGTAAGGTGCATCCTCCTCCAGCTAGTGCAGCTGCATCCTTACCTATCTTTGAGTAGAAAGGCCTGGTGACCCAAGATAGCAGTAGATTCTAGGTTTTGAATATGTTGCTGCCACTTGTTGCGCGTGATAAAAGTGCACAGGTTGGCCGCTGTACTCTCAGAAGTATTGTAGCCAAAGCATTGCATGTCACGCATGAATCAAGATCGTCTTTTTGAGTTAAACGAACTAATTGAATCTGCAACAGCAGATCTGTCATTTCCTCCCACCTGGTTTTTTTTTTTTTTTTTTTTTTTCGTGCAACTTGCGTTCAATTCTAACGGCGGACTCAGAGCAATTTTTTCTGCTCGTTTTGGAGCAAATTTGTTCAAATGAAAGAGTGAGGGCGAGAGTCAGGTGTCCGAATGAGGGTCTGATTGGATTCAGAGCGGGAGTCGTCCAGAGGAGCAGGAAAAGTTGCTCTGCTTAAATTGGCAGAGTGGACTGGAACTCTGCATGACACACTTCTTTTAAAGGGACACTAAAGAGAAAAACAGTTTTACACGTATTAGTAGTAAATTACAATTTTTCAATACCGAAAACACCGCTCTTGCCTCGAGAAGACGCTTGGTAAGCGAGAAAACGCACGAAAATAAGATGCAAATGGCGATGCCATCTTGAAATTCCCGCACCAAATGCCATGAAGTCATAGATTTTGACAGCGTCTGCTAAAACATACGTTATTCCTAATCGTTGAAAGTGAAGTGCATTGTCCTCTGAGGGGGCCATAGACTTAACATACCAAGTGTCAGGAGATTTCGTTGATCCAATGTCGCCAAAATGCGAAAAATACACTTTGAAATTCGTGATGAAATTAGTGCGGAGATTTCGGCACGAAAATTTTTAAAAATGAAACTTTGACCTTGATTTTTTCCTCTATTAATAAACATATACGGTGAAATTAACAACATTAGTTTTCGGAGTACAATTTATCAGTCTAAGCCGATTCATTGTTTCGCTTTAGTGTCCCTTTAACACATTTTCCTCCTTGAGGGCGCCGCTGGTAATTGTGAGTTTTCGTGATAGACAACATTGCTCATGATAGACAACATTGGCGGCTCAGCAAGTTGTGGCAGTACTTCTGTTGCTCGATAGTGACAGCAATGTCATACCTGCCAACTCTCCCAATTTGCCCAAGAGACTCCCGATTTCTGACCACTCTTCCCGATTGTATGATCGTGGCCATAAATCTCCCGATAAACTGCCTCAAGCCAATTTCGAAAAAAAAAAACTACGGTCAAATAAAAACCGGCGATTAAAACAACACGAACTTGTTTATGACACACCAAAGAAAAGGGAAAGTCCACTCAGCTCGAACGGTTCGCTGGCCACTGCTTTTTACTGTCACCTGCCAGGCTCTCCTCCTTTCTTCAGAAGCGCACAAACACGCACACACCCTAACGCCTGACACTGGTAGGCATGTCCACCGTATTATGGTCCTGTTCAGAGAGGGCACAGTAACAGTAGAGGCTGGAACATTTCTATAGTAACAGTGTTTCAGTCGGGCCGTAAGCCCGCTTCGAATGTTCCAAGGCCACAGGCCCGGGGGCGGTATGCTGGACAATTTTGTTGACCGATCACAGGGGTCGCTTGAAACAATTTTTTTTGTGCTCCCGCCCCGCTCCCGCGGCAAATCTCCCAATTTCAAAATTCCCTCGGTTGGCAGGTGTGCATTGCTGAAACTGCTGCGTACGAGTGGGAATTCGACAGATCGGCACCCGAAAGACAGAAATTCTGCTTCTGCCTTGCTCCAGCAGTGTGAGTTGTGTTCCAATCATGGATTTGGAGGCGTTGCTCTATGCCGGAGTTGGGCACTCGCTCGCGAAGTCAGTTGGCTGCTTTGACTCCGCCATTGGAATTCAACATTGGTGATATCGCCATTGAATTTTCATGGCACTTGAATATTGTTATAAGGGGTATTTAACCGTATAGGAATTGCCATTGCAAAAATGATATACACCAATATTGAAAAATGTTGCTGTTATAGTAACTGTTTCACTATTATGACTAATTTTGGTCATGTTTTTTTCCCCACAAATTCAGCGAATGCTACGAAAGAGGCAATGCTGCCATACTTTCCTCAGATCATAGGTGACCTCAAGCAGTATTTAACAGAGCACCAATCGGAGCAGAATGCCACCCTTCGAACTCAAGCTATTGGTGAGGCAGCAGCAGAGCCACTAGGGCCAAATTTATTTGTGATGGCACACAAACTTTTTAATCACATTTTCAGACACATTGGGCTGTTTGGCCAGGACTATTGGGGCTTCCAATTTTTTGCCAATGGCTCCAGAGTGTGTGGAACTTGGATTGCACCTGATCAATGCAGTTGATGATCCTGATTTACGCAGGAGCACGTGAGTAGTTATGCAGATGTGTCATTTTTAGCACTGATGGCACTGTCATATCATAGTGAACAGAGTTTGTGTAACACTGGCCTTGCAGGTATGGAATGTTTGCATCTGTATCGTCTGTGCTGAAAGCTGACATGACAAAGTATTTGGAACCTATCCTGGATCACATGTTTACTTCCTTGCAGTCCACCGAAGGTGTTGTGGTATGTTGGTATCGCTTACATCATTATATGCAAAGTAAATACTATTATTTGATTGTTTTTAGTTATTTAATCAATCAAATCCTTTCTGTTCAGTTTGTCCTTTAAATTATGTTTTACAGTCGAGCCCCACTACAATGAACAGTCCTCTAACGAAATTTGCAATTCCCAGTTAGTTGCTCACAGAAATTATGATATGGAAAGAGTCTCTTCATAAAGAATAATTTTGCTCGAGGTATGTCTCCGCTTCAACGGTTTTCTCTAACGCATCTTGTGAGAGAAAGAGAGGGCACGTGCTCAGGATTGCCCCAAAACTCTGTATGGCAGCTCAACAATTATACACTGGCTTATGATAGCATTCGCAGTGGCCTTGTCATTTGATACATGCTTTTCACTACCACTGGCATACATTGATTATTATTTTACCAGCCAGCAATTAATTGTCTGTCTATCATGATGCACCTGCCATTTTTCATCTTAGCATGCAAGCCACAGTATAATCACTGTTCATGCACCATATTTGGAACATTGCAAGTGCACTGCACCTAGTCAAAATGAAGTGATGCTCATCACTGTCGATGAGATCATGGTCACCGTCGATGCGACACGTAGCAACCCAGCAGGTTTGACGGCATAAGCGGGCACCTAGTGTTCTAGCTTTTATATTGTTCCATATACTTCCACTGCTGACTATGAGGATGCGTACTCTGCTGCTTCATTTTGGTTGCTTCCTAGCACTGCTTTTGCTTTACACTGTGAGCACTCCAAGGGCATTTCAATTAACCAGGATGTCACCAAATACGTCCTAATTGACGAGAGTTTGACAACCATTAAATGACACATATGCTTGCGTTGACCAGAGGATGAGTCCGAATTAACAATGGTCAAATGAAACAGTTCGTACTGTCTTAGACTGTGTGGCCTATGTGTAAAATTTTTTGACGAAATTTTGTGACAATGAAGTTTTTGTATATACTGTCAGTTTTATTGTAAGTGGACTTGACTGTATTCATGAATATTTATGAAATCACAGCTACCTTTTCTTTAATGCTATTTTGTTGCCCATATGAAAGCATTTGAACAACATTGCAGTGGCCGAAGTAGTTACAAACGTTTCGTGTGGTTGAAGGTGCATGATGTGGGCACTTGTACAGGTTTGACGTCAAGTCATTTCTCTGCATCATGCAAAAACAGAAAGAAAAAAAAGTTATGAAAAAAAGATCAGCACAGGTAGTGCACCAAATGTGTCCTTTTCACTTCTGCATATTTTTTTCTCAGTTTCTTTTTTATTCTGTGCACACTCATTTTTGCTCTGCCGATTTTCCTGTGTAATGTGGCTGACATCAACATTAAGGAGAATGGCAAAAAAATGTCATTTGCCTAAATCGTGAACCACTGTGAACAGCTCAGCCAAATCTTGCAGTCGTGCGCAGCAAGGAGCGTTTACAAGCAGAGCACGAAGTTACCACTTTCTCAAGTGCGCTCTCTTCATACAGAGGCCCGTACTCACTCTTTACTGTGGATGGGGGCACCAACTGTATGTCGTCATACAGCAGGTTGCTGCCATTGGCCGATAGCTGATGTAAGTTCTCGTAAGCTGCTGATGTAAACCAAGAGTGGCGTTTGGATCAGGTGTGCTTCTTGCCACGAAATGCCACCACTTGCCAGTGCCACGCTCCATAGTCTGCTAACGTTACACAATAGCCACACTTCCTTTCAGAGGAATCACAAAGGGAGAGAGTTTCATCACGCGTTCTCAAGGTCATGACACGCAGTGACTTGACTTCTTTCCCCCATGCCATTCCTCCCTGTGTAGCTTCCAGCATGCTCGTCGGGATGAGAGAAGAGAGAAAGCGCTTGAGGCGTGCAACAAATCCCTGTAACTCCACTCGTTCTTGATGGATTCAAGAAATTTTTGCGGCAATAGTTTCTTGAGACAATTAGCTCATTGGTTCAGCACCCCTTTAACAATTTGATAAGCATAGAATTCGTGTGCAAGGAAAACAGTTACAGCTTTTCCTCGCAGCTTAGCCAAAGAAGGGCCAAAGGGCCGAACACAATTCCACATCAAGGAAAATTAAAAAGACTTGATCACCTTCATTTCAGGTCATGGTGAGTACATTCGTGCACAAGAACAGAACAATGCTTTTGACTTAAAATTATATAGTGTTATATTATAGTGGACAAAAATGCACCCTTTGCGTTGGCGGGATCCAAACCCACATTGGACGTGTAATTAGAAGGTTGCGGGTTGGGATCCCACTGACAGAAAGGGTGCTTTTTCATCCACTTTAATTTCTTTCAATTTAGGTCATAATCATTACACTATAGTTAAAAACAACAAGTTGTGTCTAACAAAGAAACGAGCCCCTTGAACGATTCCCCTTGTTTAGTGTTCCCTCTACGGCTACTTATGCTTGTCACATGCCACACGACAACAAACACCAAATTGTGCTGTGATGCAAGGCATACGCTGCTCAAAGTGTGGAACTGCACTGCTCCGTGGGTGCGCGATACAGTGTACTGGGGTGCTCGCATGCATGCCCTCGTGCTCTCCTTCACCACGCACTGGCAGTGAGGAGGAAGACATCCAGGTGCACCCTTGCCCTCCAACCGCTGTGGCACATATGGCTCTGCTTTGTTGGGTGCTCTCCATTACATGGTGTGTGATTTCACAAATGCATTCACAAAAATGGCATGTAAAAACCATTTTACCAGTGCCATGAGGAGTAGCTTTGATTTATTGCTTCGGCTTTCCTTTCCTCAGCCATAACAGTGAAACTACGTTATATTGAAATCACTCATAAACACACTTTGTTATACCAAGATTATAAATACACAATGTTCTATGAGGATGAAGTTATAAAGAGTGAAACACTTTATCATGCCGAGAATTTTATTATAGTGAAATTCGTGGTACCGAGGTTTACCTGTGTATGTCATATAATTACCTTGCTGAGCTCTTCAAAAATGAAACTTTTCTAGAGTTTCCCACATCTCAATTGGAATTTTGAGGCATCAAAGTTGTTGGGGTTAAGATAATAAATTAAGATGCCTACTTGAAGTGGATTGCTTTTTTGTTTCATCTAAAAATATTTCGTGTTTTTCTCTCTTTCTCTTACCTCCCACCATGCCACAGACACAGCCGGCTGACACTTCTGGCCCAAACTTTCAACTCTTTGATGAGCTTGAGGAGAGTGATGATGAGGCTGCTGAAATCGACACAGATTGTGCAGAAGATGCTTCTGATGATGACAGTGATGATGATAATGAGCAAAGGTTATATCATTTAACAGCTCTCTACCTAGAAATCTACCAGCATTCTGGTCTTTCAACCCCTTAAGTGCCGATTAAATTACGAAAAATTGTTCTATAATTGCCAAATTTTTTTATGATGTGAAATGCTTCAGTAACATGTTCAAAACAGACAAAAACCTTGCGAAAATGTTTTATGGCTTACAAAAATGCTTTATGCATCGTATTTCACACCGTCATGTAATACCCAGGCCCGTAGCCAGGAATTTTTTTTCAGGGGCGGGGGGGGGGGGCTCACTTGCTGAAGGCCTTGAAAAAGACATAGTTTCGTTATTTACTTTCGGTAAAACACCCCCCTCCATCAGAATTTTGGGAGGGGGGGGTGGCCTAGAACACCCCCCCCCTTACTGGCTGTGGGCCTGGTAATACACCATACCTGGGGCATTTGATCGGTATTCTGAAAGAAATTTCTGCAACTCCCGAAAGTATGGGCTCCATTTGACTTCCCGTACACAAAATGTACTATTCCTCGAAAGTTCAATACAAACTAGATGAGACTACCATCCTTGTGGTAGCATTCAAAGCATGGCACTGTGCCATGTTCGTTTATAACACGTGGGAGACGTAAGGCGCACATTTCGCCGTTTAGTGTGCAGACTCTCATTCAATAAAAGCGCCAATCACGGAACCTGTGCTGCTATCTATGTTTTAAATAGGAAAACACCATTAGATGAACTGGACTCGTCAAAAGCTTCTTGAAACATTGCTGAAGAGGGTTTTGTATTCATTGGAGGTTTCTAAAAAATTTTTTCAATCTGGTGTTTCATAGGCTTTCTTTATTACGTAGAAAAAAAAAACTTGGCCGTAAGTAACAGACTAAATGCTGCTGAATAATCATTTCCTAGGTTGCTCTTAAACTTTCTCATAGGTTCTTGTCTAACTTTATGGCTTGCAAAATTATCTTGCCAAAGGTCCAACAAAACAGAGTGCAAAGAAAGAAAGTGTGACTTGCTCCATAGAGGCACCTGAAATAAACTCTTAGTTGTTTTCTGTTATAAAAAATGAAAATACTTGTAAACCTTAGCAAAAATTTACTGGGACTCTGTGTGCTCATGTTGTGTCTTGATTTTATCGTTGCTGCAGTAGCATGTAAATGTGCTTTCCCTGTCTCATTTTCCGACATTTAGATAACTGTAATTGCCATGAGGTTGTAATAATTGCTTCTCATTTATATCATTACAACGTCATCTCTGTAGATTACTGAGTGCACAAAGCTAGCCCTCACATTTTTCCACCCTGTGTCCAGCTATCTCTCTCTCTCTTCCTCTCTCTTTCTGTCTAAAAGATAAAGGATATGAAGCAAAAACATGTCTTGTGAATATTTTGAAGCAATGGCTGAGGTTAAAAAATCGCATTGTGTTTATGCAGTTGCACTGTTGCAAATGCCTACCTGGAGGAGAAAGAAGACACTTGTGTGGCCCTCGCAGAGATGTCTGAGAACATTGGACCGGCTTTTGCACCATACTTGGAAAAGTGCTTCACTGAAGTATACCGTATGGCTGACTATCCAGCACCTGACGTTCAGAAAGCAGCCCTGTCCTGCCTGGGTCAGCTGACTGTGGTGCTGTTCAAAAGTGCCGATGAGGCTGGTGATGGTGACCATGCCAGCATTTCTGGTAAGCTCAACTTGAAAGGCACTGCAGATAGTGGAGGGCGTTTGCACTTTTTCCCTACATTGTGTATCTGTATAATATCACAGAAACAATAGAAAAAGACTAGAGAGAGTTGGGAGGTGGCTAGAGTTGGTGACATGTCTTAATCTAATCCTGTTGTACTAGTGTTCAGAAAATACAGCCAAAGACTATTGAATAGAGCTGTGCGAATAGCAAAATTTTGGGTGCAAAGCGAATTCGAATATTGAAGTGTGAGTGCGAATTGAATCGAATATTTTTCGAATATTTCTCGAATATTTTTCGAATACTTCGAACCGAAATTGCAGAAAAAAAGTCACAGTTTCGCCGCAAGGGCGAAGCAATGAATGCGATAGCAAGAAACTAATGCTATACGAAGTGAGGCTCGTCAATGGATACTCTCAGTTTGAACAGCGCTCCTGTTGCAAAGGCGGCCGAAGCAGTGAAGGAAACTAGCGTGCTTCAAGTGTCGAGCTGTGACACTTGACAGTTCGCGCTCATCCTCTCTTTGTTCGTTTAGCGGCGTCCGTTGAGCTCGAGTGACTTTCGTACGCTCCGTAACACGAGTGCGGACATCATGGTGAAAGCTCGAAACATCCCTCTTCCCCTCACCACGAGAAAATTGTGCGAGCAGACAGCGGAAGGGCAAGGTTCTCCCTGCGCAAATATAAGAAGAAGCGAGCGAGCTCGCCGACGACTTTTAAATGCGCCTGCCGTCTCTGAGTCCTGCCGGCGGTAAAGGGTGTGTATATAACGCTCGCCGTTAGCTACCTGAAGGATCTGCGCTTTCTGGCGTAGTAGTTAGCGCCACGCGCTCCGGAACGAGAGGTCACTGGTTCGATTCCGCGCTTCGGAAGCATTTTTCTGAATTACTTTTCTTTCGGACTTTGATATATATATATATATATATATATATATATATATATATATATATATATATATATATATATATACATACTTATACATATACGGTGCATGACGGCGGCGACAGCGACGGCAAAATCCAGCCGAGACTGTCCATATAATTGCTATCGCAATAAAAAAGTTAGAGAGGATTCCTAAGCATATTCTTATGAGATAGCAACATGAAAGTGTTTCTTTTCGCTAGGTTGATGAAACACTGGCAGGGTGGTGTTTCATAGTTGTCTTATCAAGAATGAAGCAATGTAGAGGCCGAATTCTATTTATGTACATGATTTGGTACAACCAAAGTGTTGCCGACAACACTTTACACGTCAAAGGCAAAGATGCCATTTCTTCAGCCTCTCCTCCTCTTTCAACTTCTGTGGAAGCCCAACTGATGCGGCGGACAAGGGTGTGCTCCCTTCAAGGCCGGAGTTCCAAATCTGCCTCGAAGACGTCAATATATGAGAACATCTGAAATTTTGGATGCTAAAAAGTTTCGATTTTTCGGACTTCCTGCCCAAATTTCAGGTCTAAAACAGCATTAACTGAGCCCCCACCTCTGCCACATCTTTCATCTCCATGTTGGACCCAGCGTTTTCTTGAGTTAATACATTTGCGACCGTAGCAGAGCTTGAAAGGTAGCTTTGCCGCGATACCGGGGTATGATGAGGTGAAGCGTATTGAACATCTAGGGATCACTTCTAATCGGACGTTGACTGTGTCTCGCATAGTAAAATTGCATTGCGAATCGAATCGAATAGCAAACACTATTAGAAAAATATTCGAAATTTCGTCGCACACCCTGTTGCGACCGTGTATTTGGATCCGTCCCTCCTCGGCAACCAGGTTGTTGCTACGATAGGGCAGCGTCGTACCCGGACTCCGTTTGGTAGCGTAGTCGAGTCTCCGGGTTGAGGAGCTGATGCTAGCAAGATGGGAAAACAATAACAAGTTTACTGGCACTTTTTGTACACTCAATTACATCGTGACAAGGTCAGAGTTCAGCGACGAGCGAATTGGATGAGCCTGTTACCGAAGGCTCAGAGCCTCATTTCTCACTTAGCACCGTCGTTTTAACCCCTCAGGCTGGCTCCTCCTTCTTGATGACCACCAATCACACACACGACCCCACCCACCATCGCACAGTCCATTTCACTGTCGCTGAGGGGTCGTTGCACTCTTGAAACAGCAAGGGTCCGGCGGTCGACGGCACGCTTGTGGGGGAAGCAGGGCAACAGGTTCCTCAGGCTTGTTCCTCGGACTTTTCCCCGAAGGCAGAAAAGGGTCTGCGGCGACTCCTGTCAAAAAATACAGGTCAGGTCGTCTTGGCAGCACACCAATCCAAGTCCAGGTGGCCCATTGTGGAAACGTCTCCAACTTGGCCGTCCCTCTATTAGGTCGAGATTCTTCCCATTGTCGATCACTTGACGTCCCGGGGTTTCTGTTTCTAGGATGGATGCAGGTGTTCTAGCAGTGTGAGAACGCATCGCCTGTCCATTCTCATGGTCAGCGCGTCGCCACCGACTGCCAGTCATAACAGCCTCCTCCCTCGCCAGTGGAGAAACGGAGGGTAGCAGCCACCGCTGCTGCTCGAAGGGTCGACGGAATTCGCCACCGTTGAATGCCCAAAGCTCGTCTTCGCTTGAAGCATTGTCTGGTCAGTTGCAGCCCAATTCTTCGGCCTCTCTGAAACTCTCAACCACATGTAGAGCACGCATTCGGCCGCCTCTGAGTAAACCAGGCCAAAAGAGGGTTGGCAAACAAACTTTCTTTGCCAGCTTTATATGAAAAGCTGACACTCAAAACTTTCAGGACTCACTTATGCTGAGAAACCAAACGTGCTACTTTACTCAATCAAACAAGTAGTTGCACGAAAAAGAAAAAAAACTCAAATATCAATTTCGAGACATTGGGAAGAGCACCCCAGAATCGCTTAGAAAGAGCGGCTAAGCGCGTCAGCGTTTCCATTCAATTTGCCCTTCTTATACTTAATGTCGAAATGATATTGCTGAAGAATCAAACTCCACCTCAGAAGGCGACTGTTCTTTGATGTCGCGGTTTACAGCCAGGCAAGGGAATAACGGTCCGTATCTACGCTGAATTTGACGGCTCCGAGATAACACTGCAACTTAAGTTAAGAATGGTGCACACAATGCAAGCGCACTCCTTTTCTGAAGCGCAGCATCTCGCGAGAGCTCAATTTTCGGCTCAAGTAGAGCACGGGATGTTCATTACCATCGTCATCCTTCTGACATAGAACTTCACCTAGGCCTCGATCTCTCACATAAATCTGGACCATGAATTCTCAGTCGTAATCGGGAGCTCGCAAAACCGGACAGTTAATCAGTACCGCCTTCAGGCCTAAGGAGGCAGCTTCCTTCTTTTCATTTTAGACTACGTTCGCCTGTTCTGTCCCGCGAACAACATCGGTCAAGGTGTGGCCAACGATGAATAAACTCGGATGCAATTTGCATTCCAGCGGGCCCCAAAACGCCCGTTTGTCCTTCTTTGTTTTGGGTCACGGTTAGTCTGCTACTGCTGAGCTCTTAAGCTCACCACGTTTCCTGAAACCATGACCTACGCTGTGACCTAAATAGTCTGTGTTTGCTCTTGCAAGGCAACAGTCTCATCATTTACAGTCAGAACTCTAACAATAGGTTCGACCGCGTCTCATACCTCTGAACGATCGTTGACACATCAATGTAAGGAAAAGCTTAATGATCCGCTCATGTGACCACTTAATCATTATTTCTTCACAGAAGAAGAACAAGACATAAAGGGATAAACACTGTCTTCTAACATGTTCATTCGGTTAAATTTACCTGCCCACGCCAACGCTTCAGATAAAAACCACTGTGGTCTCCTGAGCGCTTCAATTATCTTATTCCTATAGCGTTGCAAAATACAAAGTACAACTAACCCTTCACCTAATCCCTCTAAGTTCTTGTAAAAGCTGATCCTTACATTAAAAACACACATTGTACAAAAAAAATAACCCCAGGTGCAATACATTTCAAAAGCACCTCAAACATTTGCATTGGTTTTATGCTAAAACCTTGCGTCAAGTGTGTGTCAATCCTAATAGCGCCTAACGAAAACTGCACCACTCAGTGCCAAACTCATTTCGCAAACTGGTCTGGTCTTTTGCTAATATCTTTCCTCAAATATTTATTCACCCCAAATTGACATGAAAGCGAATGCATACGATATCGCACTAAACCTTTCAAAACTAGGGAAATTACAGTTTTCGTGCTAAAAACACCTTCTTCAGAACTTCATCCTGATGGTTAAGGAACTTCGATGCTCTCTTCAGCCTTTACTACTGCGCGGTTTGTTCTTCTTAAAACTATACACCGCATCTCGTAACCCACAAAACTAAACTGGCTGAATTCTACATTCCTAACAAAACAATGAGTAATCCTAGTTTGCACACACGTGCAAAATTACTCGAACTGACCGTTCTCCTTTCTCTTAGACTTCATTTCTATGCGGCTTATCTCTTTTGAAACCTTATACCGCCTCTCATAACTTACAAAGTTAAAATTAATGAAGTCTGCTCTCCTAAAAAAAATTATTTACATTACGTTACACGCCCGTGCAAAATTACTCAAAATGACCGTTCCCCCTTTCTCAGTTAGATTAGCTTGAATCGTACCCGATGGGGTCGCGGTCCTGCTGGCTTTCTAGCTCGCCAGAGGCTACAACATGCACGAGCTATCAGCGGCATTCTACCGTCACGCTTCATTCGGCACTTCGGCCGGCTCCCCTCAGGAAGGCGAATGGAATGCCAGAAACGGGGGGGAAACCGTGTCCATTCTCCCTTTGTGCTCGCCTCCGCGCGGTGCTTTGTTACCCGCCGTACACTGGCCTTTCGACTTTGACGACTCGGACCCAGCTGCTTTCCCAAAGCTGTCAATCTCAACCTCGCCTTCCGTCGTGGGAGCGCACCTTGCTTTTCCCCGCTGCGCCCCTCTCGCTGTTTGTGGTTGAATGAACGCCTCAATTTACGTTTCCGCAAACTGTCCTGTGGCCTACACTTTCTTTTCCGTGCTTGGTTGGGACCTTTCTTAAGCTTACGCTGAGCCGAATGCTTCCGCCGCTTTCTACGATGTCGGCGAACCTCCTTTCTCTCGATGCCTCGATCATCGCTTCGGGTCGCGACATGCAGAGTTGTGCACCTCGTTGGTGCTTGTGCTACACCTTCTTTCTCGCGCAAGCTTTTTGATTTCTCCACCACGTCGGACTGTCTGGCCAAATTATCTGTGTCAACACTCACAAAATCTGAAACTGGGCCCTATCCGATGGTATCGCTGCACCCCTGGAGCGTCGCGTCATTGCTATGGTCGGCCGACCCGCTAACCGTGTCTACTTTTGACGGTTCCGAAACGTCCGCCAAACGCTTTCGCCTCTTTCTTTTTTTGCGCTTTCGGCAAACATCCTTTCCCACGACTCCTCCATCCTCGCTTCGGGTCGCGACATGCGGAGCCATGCAGCTCGTTGGTGTTTCTGCTACACCTTCTATCTCGCTCACACCTCTTGAATTCTCCACCACATCAGACTGTCTGGCCAAATTGTCTGCGTCAACGCTGATAAAATCTAATGCTGGGCCCTCACCGACGGTATCGCCTAACCCTTGAAGTGTCGCGTCCTAGCCACCACGCTAACCGTGTATACATTTGACGATTCCGAAACGTCCTTTCGAGGCACGAGGAAGGTTTCCATTTCCTCCTTGAGCCCATCAGGGCGTCTGGCACAAACCTCGTACACGCAAGGAACGTCTTTCAGAATTGTATCTAACTCTAGACCGGCCAAGGCCTCGTTCTCGATGTGCTTTACCTTCAGGCACTGTTGAAATCGCGGGCCTTTCTCTGGCGCGATCTTGCCAGCAGCGACCTGTCGCTCGTTGTCCTCAGGAGAAGGATACGTTAGCACCTCAATTTTGTTTTCCTTTCTCCACACTGAACTGCCGAACCTCCAGAGTACAGTTGCCTTAACTACCTCATAGTTGTTCGTGTCCTGCTCACTGAGTCGCATAAAATCAACTGCCTCATTGGGCAGAACTCTTAACAGCCTCTGAGACCAAGTGTCTCGCTCAAATGACCGTTCCTTACACTTTCGTTCAAACATCATAAGATACAAGCCGATATCCCCTGATACCGTAAATGGCTGCATGTACCTAGACATCCAGAACTCATCCTCCATGTTCAGAAAAAGTGCCACTTTTCTGTTTTTCAACTTCTGGAGTTCCAACTCATGTTTTAGTCTACAGAGCTCATTCTCATGCTCCAGTCTTTCTGCTTCGTGTTTTACGCGTCGTTCCTCGCTTTCACGCTCACGCCTCTTCTCTTCCTGCTGTCTGAGCTGCTCTTCCTTTTTTTGGTTGATGAGTTCCCATTCTTCACAGAGCTCCTCATCATCGGCCCCCAAATCAATAATTGCCTGTATGATTAGGGCTTTTCGTGCCAAACCCTTTGTATCAATCCCCAATTCCTCACATAACAGCAACAAGTCCGGCTCCTGCAACTTCTGTAAATCCATAATCGTCCTGAGTGCCCGCTACTTCCAAAACAACTATCCGAAAGTACGTAACCTTGAATCTCTCGGCAAAGTTATCTACCAGTTCTAAAACCCTCGTTTAGAACCTGGTCCACATCAAAGGAAAAGCCAAGCACTCACCCACACGTGATCGATGTCTCGAGACAGCTGCATTCCCTTAGGCCAACTGTTGTTGTCGCTTGTAGCCTCAGATTCCAGCGCTGATCACCACTTGTTGCAACCGGGTGTTTGGATCCATCCCACCGCTGCAACCAGTGGTTGTGGCCATGTATTTGCATCCGTCCCTCCTCGGCAGCCAGGTTGTTGCTACGATAGGGCAGCGTCGTACCCGGACTCTGTTTGGTAGTGTAGTCGAGTCTCCGGGTTGAGGAACTGATGCTAGCAAGATGGGAAAACAGTAACAAGTTTACTGGCACTTTTTGTACACTCAATTACATCGTGACAAGGTCAGAGTTCAGCGACGAGCGAATTGGATGAGCCTGTTACCGAGGGCTCAGAGCCTCATTTCTCACTTAGCACCGTTGTTTTAACCCCTCAGGCTGGCTCCTCCTCCTTGATGACCACCAATCACACACACGACCCCACCCACCATCGCACAGTCCATTTCACTGTCGCTGAGGGGTCGTTGCACTCTTGAAACAGCAAGGGTCTGGCGGTCGACGGCACGCTTGTGGGGGAAGCAGGGCAACAGGTTCCTCGGGCTTGTTCCTCGGACACTTCCCCGAAGGCAGAAAAGGGTCTGCGGCGACTCCTGTCAAAACATACAGGTCAGGTCGTCTTGGCAGCACACCAATCCAAGTCCAGGTGGCCCATTGTGGAAACGTTTCCAACTTGGCCGTCCCTCTATTAGGTCGAGATTTTTCCCATTGTCGATCGCTTGCCATCCCGGGGATTCCATTTCTAGGATGGATGCAGATGTTCTAGCAGTGTGAGAACGCATCGCCCGTCCATTCTCATGGTCAGCGCGTCGCCACCGACTGCCATTCATAACAACCCCTATTATTGAATTAAACATTGAATATTGTCTCATTTATAGAATAACATGAAATGAAAGCTTTAGTGCTCGTGATGTAGTTTAGATGATGCTTGTGAGAGTTCCCCCCTCCCTCCCCACACATCTTTTTCCCATCTCACGTAATTTATAAAAAAGAACAAGGAGCACTTTGCAAAAGACATCCCTGCTAGGGCATGCCTTCCATGCAGAACTGAGCCATCCATGGATGAGTGAGGGCGACATCCCTCACTCGTGTTGCTTGTGAGTTGCTATGCCCTTGACCCATGCATACTATGGCTGGACCCTCCTGCGTGTATCTATGCACAGTCTTGCTGTACCTGGCAAAAGGGCCATCCTGGGGCTTGAGCTGCTGCTGGGTGTTCTGCGGAACTGATTTGCCATAATCAGTGCCCATGCACTTCAAATTGTTGGTTAATTCACCCTCGCGCTGCCAATTACTAGCCTCCTGGTTAGCTCAAATAGTAGAGCAACTGCTCTAGAAAGGCATTGGCTCCAAGTTCAATCCCCAGACCAGGACGAATTTTTCGTCAACTAGGAAGCTTTGCTTTCTGGAAAATCTGTATGGATTGCCTTGTAGCATCGTGCTAAAAACGGGTAGATGCCAGTTTTCCCTTTCATAAGCCTTCCTCTACCTTGCGGGATTCTATAAAACTAATTTGCCAAATTGTACACTTATTTCCTACATAGTCAGCCATGCAATGAGCCACCAAAAATACATTAGTTCAGCAACTGTTGATCTGGCTCCATTTTATGCCTAGGCATACCTATTAGAAGAGAAAGCATTATTATTTTTTTTGATGCCATCATTATGCTCCTGTAATTCTTCAGATGCCACTAGTTTTGGTCTGTTACATGGGCGTAGTTGATCGGGCTGGCATAATGGATGTGTGTCACTTACCCCTGTCCCACTTGAAATTTCTGCTTGCCATGATACATAACAACACCCGTCTTCCAAGCCCCAACTTCCCGGTCAAGGGCATGCCCTCTTCCCAAAAAAGATCCCTGGCTCTACCACTAATTCATTGCACAGATCAGTGACTCTCCTATGTCACTGCCAAGAATTATTTTATCGTTGCAAGAAAAATATTAGTGTTGCAGTGAGAACCATATCTGTTTTTAACGATATTTCAAAATAACGAATTAATAAGAGCCTTCTTACACAGTCCATAACACTTCGATTTGGTTAGAAGATTGTGCTCTGTAAGATAGAATTCTTTCCTTTCTCCGGTAATTCTTTTTTCGAACTTGGTTTAAGTCTTTTTTATCATGTATGAGGAAGTGAGAAATTTTAAAAAAAGAATGTCACGCTTTTTGTTGTCACTCTTATGAAAAATAATGTGTGATGCTATTTCAGGTGCGTAAATTATCTGCAACCTTTGTGATTGACTTCTTACTTCCGCCTACATATGTATACTCTTTCAGATGCATCTAAAGCAGCAAGCATGCTTATTTCTAAGCTTGTGGAGGTTGCACATATTGAACGAGAACGAGAAGTTGTCCTTGCTTCTCTGGAGACGTTGGGTCTTCTTATTAATGAACTCAAAAGTGCAGCATTTGAAGGTGAAGAGCAACTGCAACTTGTTGTTGACTTGGTGAAGTCTGCCTTCAATAATGAGGTATGTTACATTATTTGTAAAGCTTTTGATATTGAACAAGTAACTTGCTGCTTTTAGTATGGGCTATTTTGATATGCTGAGTTGTCTATTTTTGTGTGCCCCATAGAGCCAGTGAATAGTTGTGACTAAGCTTCAATAAAAACTATGTGTTGTATTGATGTACAGCACTCACGGATTGAAACAGGACAATTTAGGGCTAAGTAATCCACCTACTTTCGTTTCCACCTTCTTCAGTTCGGGTCATATCAGCGTAATTTCAACATGAACACGTAGATCGGAGCCAACACTGTCTTTAGAAATCAGATTCGTTGCGACATGACGTGGTGATCTCGAGCAATTGCGCATACCAGTCGTTATACCAAAAAATTTTATGTCGTGTTTGAATCCGTGAGTAATGTACTTCTTAGCTGCATGTACCAACACCATTTCACCGGCAGGAAATTTCTCACATGTTTCAGAGCTGTTTGCCCACCTGAAATGAAGCAGTCTTGATTTAGCTTCTGCAAAACCGCAACTTCTAATCACTGAATTGCTATCTTTACTAATCCAAAAAAACGGTAGGAAGTGGAAGATGGAAGCTTGCGATGAAAAAAATCCGTAAACAAGGTGCGGGGGCTCGAGCACCCACCCCCTGTTTACAAATTTTTTAGATGAGAAGCAGCTCTTTGACTCACGTGTGTAATGCCGTACGTTACGTGCGTCCGTACGAACGCGCCGCAACGCGTTCCCCTCGCCATAGGCGTTGGAGCGTTGCCAAGTAGGTCACGCCACAGCTTTGCGTTGACGTCACACTCCCCTCGCACGCTTCCCTCACAGGTGCGCGCTGACGTCACTCTCTCCCTCACCCGCAGCATGCTTGCCGTAGCGCCCGCAGCTGCCGGCTGCTCCGCCCGCTCGCAACACCTCTGAACGTGTCACTTCTCTCTCGCTTCACCTGTGGTATTCAAGGCGAAATGCGCGCCTGCTCCGGTCCAGTGCTCGTGTCTCGACTCTGAAGAAACAACGACTTCGAAGTCTTGCCAAACTCTTTAATGAAACTTACATGAAACCCAACCCTCCTCCCATGTCTTTGCGTTTCAAACAAACGTTTACTCGAGTAAACGCTACACCGAGTTTCGCTTCAAACCGTTCTTCCAGCACCCACGTCGATGCCCGTTTCAACCGGGTCAACGCCGTGTGCACTGCTGCTGCTTTGCATCCCATCAGGGTTCCCTTTGGGGAGATGGTCCAAGTTTTTTATCTTTGCTAATGAAGTTTTGAAAACCTTAATTGTCACGTTGAAGCATTGCAAGCCAGAAACTTTTTGAAGGAGTACTGTTGGGACTTTTTTAACTGCATAGTAATTTTTGTGCATTAAATGACTGTTTGAGCCTTTAGAAAGGAAATCTGCAAGGGTCAAAGTGTCCCAAAAATTGTAGTGTAGTATGTATTCTTGTGAACCAGTTTCACTTGCCTTACTCTGGTGGTAGATGCGTGATGGTTGACTGGTTCACTCCATTCTTGAGATTACTGCAGCTGCCACATACAGGCACAGCCAAAAGAAATGCTCACGAAAGCTTACAAACTTTTTTAGTGAATGACATCATTGCACCTTAAACGTTTACTACACATCAGCAAATTTCCCTTTGTATCATGACATCATGATATATCTTCATACATGCATGGTGTCATCATTTCACTTGTTGCTGGCCATCACGCCAGAGCAGACTTGCATGGGCTTGACCAGTGGCAGCTCGTGATAAATGTTATGCTGGTCTGCAGATGACAAGCATCAAAGTTCACCCAAATCTGACTAGTTTCCCCACATTCTTACACGATCTATAGGGAAAAAATGTGCAGATTCCACACATGGGTGGGAATCTACATGTACATCTACATAGTGTTGCTTTGTGTCGTGCAGTGTTGTGGCGCTCAACAACTGACGACATTTCCAAAGGGAACGAAAGTCTATCGCAGACGCTGCATGCTGTTCCGAATTCATCGTTATCAAGTACTTTTCGAAGTATTTGTCTGCACTGACAAACAAGACGTACTGCTCTCGCAAGACCTCTACACGTTGTTGCATTGCCTTTTGCTTTTAGTTGTTATATTCATCACGCTCATCTCCCATGGCCGCGAGGCGTTATTGCTTCTGGTAGCAGTGCTCACCAAGCTGCTGGTCTAACATGGCCACCATGCATTCTTGTTCCACTTGTCACTTCCGGCCATAGTGCTCACCAAGCTCCTCGTCTTCCGTGGCCACCATAAGTTGTTCCACTTTTGCTTCCTGTTGTAGTGCTCATGACAACTGCAGTCTTTCATGGCTGCCACGAGTCATTGCATAGAGAAGATGCGCCTGTTCCGCACGACACTTTTTTCGGGTCTGGGTGTTCCCAACGCTGAGTGCACGCTTTAAAGCCATTTTGCTGGTGCGTGTGTCTTCACTTTCCCCTTCTGCACTTCGGGGCCGCCAGGGTGGTACAGTGGTAACTGTGCTCAGCTGCTGAACCAAAAGTCACAGTTTCAATCCCGGCTGCAGTGGTCACATTTTGATAGAGATGAACTGCTAGAGGCAAGTATACTTAGATTTAGGTGCACATTAAAGAACCCCAAGTGGTTCAAACTGCCAGAGCCCTCCACTACGGCGTGCCTCATAATCTTAACTTGGTTTTTACACATAAAACTTGCACTGAGAGTAAGAAGATGGTGTGGCCAGACTATCGCGTTTCTTTTTCTTTTGCCACCAACTTTCTGTTTACAGAGAAACGTTTACTTCCTCAATACGGTGCAGCCGCAGATGCATGAAGGCAAGCTTTCTGGTTCTCTTTCTTTTTTCCCTGCACAGTTGCCACTGCCGCTGCCACAGAGCAGTGGTTTGAGGATAGGAAAGGCACTTAACCCACAAGGGAGCACAGTGCAGCGTCATTGGGAAGGAGGGGGAAGGGGAGTATATGAAAGCAGAGGGGATTGCCATCTTTACTTCCCCCTCACGGCCTGCACCACCACCACTGCTGTGGATGGGCTAAGGCGATTGTTATTTGGTCCTCAGGGCGTGGCAGTGGGTTGCAAATCCACACTTAAAGGGTTGCAGCACTGTCAAACATAGATGCATCAAATACAGGCTCAGCTTATACACACACATGCACGCGCACACTGCAGCCTTCATTGTTTATTGCAGGAGTGGTTTGGTGTGGATGGAACAATGGCAAGCAATAGAGGCAATATGAATAAAACAAACAAAATGAAATAAACGCTCTTGCAATTCAATAGTCTAATTGAAATTGAGCAGTTTCTGGCATGGATCTTTGTACAGGCTGTTTCACACTTAGGGGAAATCTCGGAGCGCGTGGCATCGTGATGCGGCCAGCGCTGGAACCACGCGCCGTAAGCAGCTCACGCGTGCGCAGTTGTACAACTCTACACCCTTGAAGCGTCTGCGCACGCGCGAGCTGCTGCCGACGCGCGATTGCAGCGCTAGTCGCACCGTGATGCCAGGCGCTCCAAGATTTCCCCTAAGTATGAAACAGCCTGTACATTATAAAACATTTTGAACCAAAGCAAAACATGCGTAAAATATGCAACATACTAGATTATGAGGTTTACTTTCAAGGCCGCTACTAACACTAATGTGCACGCCATTTATTATCATGGTGTTTTCTCTGATTTTTTTTTTTCCATAAAATGAACACACAAAAATTAGGTTGCTGTAAGCACTATGATCAGGTATTTCTCAACATGTCTTTTATGTGAGGTAATAAAAGTTTGCTAATCAAACTTGATTATTTTCAACTTGCATGACTGGCATGAATGGTGGTATTTGCATTCTTGCAACATTTATACTTATATGTATTGGCTGTTGCCATTATATAAAGGTTGATTTGTGACAGCATGATATCATAATACTGAAGCCATCCAGCTGCTTGGAAAGTAAAATACAGTTACTTTATTTCCGGGACACATTTCATCAACATCTTTGCTATCCACTCTGTCCAAAGTATCAGGTAGCAGCTGCATATTTTTATGGTTTATGCATTCCTATGCTTTTTATCATATGTTCGCTTTTTTTTTTCCAACGCTACTTTCAAAAGCCAGCTTGCTGTTACTTTTAAGCAGGCATAGTTTGCTGAGCATCAGGTTACGGCTGTTGTATAAGTGCTTATCTGGGCCACCACATCAATTTTTTGTCCCTCTTCCTTTTGAAGCTTAAATCTCAGTGTGCAGACGAAGAGATAGAAGAGGCAGATGAGCAAGATGAAGCTGAGTATGATGGCTTACTCGTCCAAATGGCTGGAGACTTGGTTCCTGCAATGGCTAAGGCACTACCAGCTGAGCGGTTTGGTCCTTACATGGCAGGTCTTCTGCCTCTGTTTATGGGAAAATCGGTAAGATGTGCACCTTTCTGCTGAGGAAATACATCTTACTGAATAGATGTTGTGGAACATATTCTGAAGTTATTATTTGGCCATGAATCCTGCTTTTGTCTGACAACCACGCTGTCTTGGCCCACTTGGAAATGGGTATTATTTCAAAGTGCCACCTGACACCTTTTGAGCTTGTGTTGGTTACGCCTCAAATATGCATTTTGATGTCATAGAGACAGACTCAAAAAAAGTAGTAGAGATCGGTTTACATATCTTTCATCTCCTATTTTCTGTTTCCTATTTCACTTTCTTAGTGATGATCTTTTACAGTTTCAGCTTAAGTCCCTTTACGGCCACATTCTCTTTACTTAAAAGATCATTAGATCATTCAAAATACCTTGCACTGACCTGGCACTCTTTGGCTGTACTTGGCCATTGTGCCAAAAAACGCTAATGCAATAATCAGTAGTGGCAATCTTCCACAGTCAATACCAAAAGCGTGTTGTGCGTACATATAGAAAATGGTTACTAGTCCATTATGGTACATTTCCACAAGTGCTGATTGTTGCAAGACCCACATGCAGCAAGCTTGAAGAATGCTACAAGTGTAAAACGTAAAAGGAAAACAAAAAAAAATGTGAGGAAAAAGCTCATGAAAGGTGAAAGGGCTTGAAGTTTGACATATGTCTTAATTGCATAGGTAAGGGATTTCCCTGTGGCTTAGCCCCGCAGATACAGCACTGGCACATGTTGCCACACTGCGATGAATTGCCAAGGCCTCGTATATCTCCTAAGTTCGTTGCTTCCTCTAAGTTTTGAAGATGTTCACATAGCCAATCACTCACACACTGCCCAGTTTGTGCTCTTTTAAGACTGTCCATACGAAAGCAGCACCTCATTCGTCGCACTTGTCTTGCAAGGAATAATGCAAGAATCGTTCTCATCACAGTTGCTGCTGTAGGAGCTGTCGCTATGACCTCTTCGTATGTAGCATTGCCAAGCTGCTCCTGCACAGTTTAGCCCTGGATTTGCCATATCAAAAAGTGTAATAGACAAGTCTTAGGCTCACAATCATTCCATGTGCCTATTTCATTCCCCACAAGCCGAAGAAGGCAGCTAAACTTAGTGGTGTCATGGTTGTTTTCATGGCCAAGAACTAAGTTGAAGACCTATGCTGGATAGTTAATAGTAGAGGCCAAATAGTTTCCTTAGTACATACGTCATCTGTATGGGCATTCATTCCATAGGAGATTAAGGTTAAATAATAAACTAAAGTGTTTGTGTCTGAAGTTTCCTTTAGCTAATATGTACCAGTGCTGTAGGGGTAGTCTGGGGGTATTTTCTTTCCATAAACAGATTCTACTGTTTTAATTGCTGTGGCTCCATTTGCCAATCCTGTCACAGCTTTTTATTTTATATTATTTTTTGTAGTTTACTACTTAATACTTCTTGGCCATTGTGGGTTTCTATTTCACATTGTAAAAATCTATGAGGTCTATTTATCTTTTATATCAACATATTAGCATATTAAAATTTCAAACATATTCGACAGGTAATTCTTCAACTGTGTCAACACTGTGGTATATATTCAAGCTGGTGTCGTCAGAAAATGTGCAGTGTCTACTCAAGAAGTGCCACAGAGATACTAATGCCTACTAGCTATATGACTACAGCCTATGAAAGCTTTGTGTGTGCGTACGAAGCTCATAGAATGAAACCTTATGTATAACTATGGGTATATGCAATTGCTCAAGATAACTGCATCATGTCACTACAAATCTTGTCACTAGAGCTGTGCGAATAGCAAAATTTTGGGTGCGAAGCGAATTCGAATAATAAAGATTGTAGTGACCACGTACTTCACAGGAGTACGGCCACTAGCGTGGGTTCGGACTTAGCGAGCCAACGGGGCCGCGTCTGCCGTCGCCTCGCGTGAACTAGCGCGCCGCTGCACACATACGTTCGAGCGCAACAGAGGCGCCGAGCGCAGCGCGGCAAGTACACAGTACTGCTCTCGAAATCCGCAACACTTTATTGCCTGCGGCAACACCACAAACGCAGTACAACGCCCGCTCCCAAAGGCGGCGGGAGAAGCAAAACAGGCTTAACCACGCCACGGGCGAAAGTACAACACAAAGGGTGCCGCTAGCACGTCTCCGCGGGCAAAAGGGCTCACGGGGACACGCCGCTGAGAGAAACGTTCCCTCGCGACTATGCTGCGAGCTCTCACGATCAGCGACCAAAACAGGGCCCGATCGCTCGAGCAAGGGCAAACTCCGCTCGCGTTGGCTTCGATAGATACGGTTTCGGCGTAGTAAGACCACGCGCGAATGCACCGCACCGCTCTTCAGCCTAGCGTTCGGAAAAGGACAACGTAAGGTAAGCGCTCGCCGCTGGCGCAAGGCACCGTTGGCGAACTCCGTCCGAGCGAGCCCAAACAAAGGAGCCGACGGACAGGAAAGAAAATGCGTGCTTACCCTACGAGGTCCAGAGAGGGTCTGACTCCCCCGCCGCGCGCAACGTCTCGCGAGACGCGAGCACGCGAGACTCGAACGTGGCGCCACCGTCGCGATCCGGCGCCGGGGTGAGGGGGTTAACGTCACCCCCGCTCGCCCAGCGCCGTAGGACGGCGGAGGAGGGGAGCGACATGATCGGACATGAGGATGGCAGAAATAGGCGAAAACCCGCGCAGTGGCGACGGGCAAGCCTCAATCCCCACATCCCCCTCTCCTAAATTTGCCCTTTACCGGTCTGCAAAGGCAGCCGGCGGTCACCCATGCAGTTAAAATAACACTGCTATGAGCAACCACTAGCCTCTCCTGACCCAGTTGCTGCTGCAAACAAAAAGAACATACACTGTTAAATATATAAAGAACATGAGCTTTATGTTCGTTAGAAAACGGGGGGGGGGGAAAGGAAAGGGAAGAAGGAAACACGAGGAGTTAAAAGTTAAATAAAGTTCTCGCCGAGGTCAATGAGCAAGTCCCCGCTTGTTGCGTCGTCTGCGGACGGTGCAGCTGCGATAGCCGCGGGAAGCACTGGGCCGACGAGAGCCGCGAAGTCCGGACTTGCCAAGATGCGCTCGCGGCACAAGGCAGCCAGGTCCTGGTCGGGAAGCGCCGCAGGTGCTGCAGACGAGGTCGATGCCCGTCGACGTCTGCCGTCTCGCGCCGCCTTGGTCTTGGCCACGTGCAGGCTCCCCTTGAAGTGGCTCTGGGAGTAGACGTTCACGCCACAGAGAGCGCACTCTTGTACCCCTGGTGGGTCCGGCAGCCGGGCGCCCTGGGAACGTACATCGGCCTCCGTGACCGTGCGACCGCGAAACGGCCACGGCACGCGTTCGAGGGGCATTTCTCGTCGCACCCGCCGCTGCGCCTTCCACGGCAGGTCACTGACAAAGAACTTGGGCGCTTCCTGGCGGTCCTGGTGCGTCCAGGTAGCCACACTTCGCTGTTGCACCTTCGCCCGCGGCGGCGCCGGGACCGTGGGCTCAGGTTGCTGGTGTGGCTGTGTCTTGGGCGCCGACTTCGTTTCTTGCCGGCGGGCAGGCGACCGCTGCTTTTTCGAGACGGTGGACATGGCGAGAGCCGGAGTGCGGTGACCGAGAGCAGGCGCCGTCGATTCGAAACTACGAGCAGACTGAGTCCGCACGGCTCGCGGTCTTGCTGCGTAGCACGCCCGGGCTGTCGGCGAGGATGCTCCAATCACAGCGCGCACACTCACTCACGTCACTGCGCATCGCGCGCCTTCCCCAATCACGGCACCACACCACAGTCCAATGTAACGGCGGTGCGCCGTCACGTGGTTTCATCACCACAGCGCGCTCGCTAGCGAACGTTCAGCGCGGAGCGCGCGGGAGAAAAATAAAAAAACTAGAGAAAAAAAAGACGCGTACATGGAGAAGAGAAGCATCTCGGGCATTTGGCACAAGACAATGCAGAAAATTAACACGAACACTCAATAAAACAGCACTAGCAGCAACTGGCGGGGCCGACTTCTTTCCGGAAGAAGCCAGCCTGAGACTAGAAAGTAACTGAGGGCCTTCGGTTGCGAAAACAGAGTCCGCCGTCCGGCGCGAAATCACAAAGGTGACCGCTTCCTCAGATTATACCGATGCGGGGTCCGAATGCGGTCCGCCGCACCGGGTGTGCCCCGTTGCTTGCGCGAGGTGCCACAGGGCGTTGGCGCAAGCTCGTCAGACCGTGATGCAAAGGCTTTCAGGTCTGCGATATGGGCACGGCTGAGTTTTCCCGAAATGGGATCTTTCAGCAAGTACGCGAGTGGAGTCCAAGCTTTCTCCACTCGGTACGGACCAAGCCACTTAGGAGCGAGCGAGGCTGAGAACCCCTTACTCGCGTCGCTAAGGGCGTGGTTGCGCTTCAGGACAAGATCGCCCACCTCAAATGCTAGGTTGCGATGCTTGCGGTCATATTGGGCCTTCTGCTGAGCCCTAGACGACGCCAAACTTTGCCTTGCTTTACAGAAAGCTCGACAAAGCCGGTCCCGAAGCTTTGACGCGTACGCCGAACAGTCTGGCTGCGTCTCCTCGTCCCCGAGCTGGCATTGAATGACACTGGTCACCGGATTTGCCAACTCCCTTCCAAAATTTAAGAAGGCGGGCGAGAAACCAGTTGAGCGACTCTCGGATGTTCGAATGGCGAACGCGAGCTCGCTCAAATGGTCTGCCCAGTCCCTTTGACTTTCGGCAAAGGCCGCCAACATTGGTTTGAGCGTACGATTGACGCGCTCCGTCAAATTGGACTGGGGATGGTAGGGTGAAGTGGTGCAGTGATCAATTCCAAGGGAACGGCACGTGACACCAAACACCCGAGCGGTGAAATACGAAGCGTTGTCAGTGATTAGCCTTTCCGGAAAGCCGAACCGGCAAAACACTTCCTGCAGCTTCTCGAGCACCGCTCGCGCTGTCACCTTCCGAAGAGGGAACAATTCCACCCACTTCGAAAAGTGATCCACGACTACCATGAGGTGAATGAACCCCTGCTTACTTCTGGGAAAAGGTCCCATTAGATCGCAGGTGGCCACTTGCCACGGACGCTCACTGACAATCGGTTTCATCAGACCAGGTGGCTTGCCACCCCTAGATTTCACCGTTTGACAGACGTGGCAGGAACGGCAATAGCGATAAACGTCACGCTTCATGCCGGGCCAGGTCACCGTCTTGCTCAGTTTTGCGAAAACTTTGGAGCCACTCAGGTGACCGGCCATGGGTTCGTCGTGAGAGGATCGCAACAGGGCGACTCTCAGACTTTTGGGCATAACCACCTTAAACGGATCGATAGACTCGTCATCGGTGGCTACGTATTTCAGCAGGAGCCCGTCATGGTCCAGCAAATATGAATCCGCGGGGGACTCAGCGACACACGCTGGTTCCAGCCCCCCTTCCGCGCCCGCTGCAGGGCAAGCAGCGTAACGGCGCTCCGTCTCCCTGAGACCGTCGCAAATTTCGCGACAAAACGGATCACTTTGCTGAGCCTTCAGGAGCTCTTGTCTGCTGAAAGCGATGCCCATTCTCCCAAAGGGGAACCTGGTATCGCGCCCGCTCAGGACCGCAGCAACCGCCGCTTGCGTCGGCGTCACGGGTTCGCTCTCGGCATCGTGGCCTTCGGAGAGCTCACCCGCTGGCCGGCTTCGCGGTGCGCTGTTTGCCTGGATAGCAGCCAAGGTTCGTCCGAATGCGGACTCGCCCTTTTCGCCGAACGGCGGCGAAGCCGCTGTTTCGCCCCCACCGCTTGCTTGTGCAAAGGCACCGCTAGCGGCTGTCGCACCGGAATCAAGGTTCTCGGCAGACAATGGGGCACGAGATAGCGCGTCTGCTACCACGTTGGTGCTCCCCTTTCGATACTGCACTGCAAAATTATAGTGCTGTATCAGGAGAGCCCAGCGCGCCAGCCTGCCCGCAGGCTCACGGAGCCGCATCAGCCAGCTGAGCGCACTGTGATCCGTTTGCACCACGAATTTCGTCCCATCAAGGTAGACGTCAAATTTCCGCAGTGCAAACACGATGGCGAGGCACTCCTTTTCGGTAACGGAATAATTTTTCTCCGCGGGTACCAAGGAGCGGCTGGCAAAGGCCAACGGCTGCAACACGCCATCGTATTCCTGTAGGAGAACGGCTCCTAATCCCAGATCGCTCGCATCAGTCTGAACAACGAACGGTCTGGTCAGGTCGGGGAGTCTGAGCTGCGCTGTCTCCGCAATGGCGCTAGACAGTCGGCAAAACGCCTCTTGCTGCTCAGGTCCCCATCGCCAAACAACAGACTTACCCAAGAGCTTGGTCAAGGGCGCCTGCAGTCGGGCACAGGACGGAATGAAGGAACGGTAAAAGTTAACCATTCCCAAAAAGCGGCGAAGGCCACGTACGTCCTTGGGCACGGGGAAATCGAGGATTGCTCGAAGTTTCTCCCGATCCGGCTCAATGGAGCCTTCGCCCAGCGTAAACCCGAGTAACTGAATACGGGTCTGCGCTAATTGGGCTTTCGCGGGATTTAACGTCATCCCGGCAGCCCGCACCCTCTCGAGCACATCGGCAACATGGGCCAAGTGCTCTTCGAAGGTTCGTGAATAAATCACGATGTCGTCGAGGTAGCACAAGCAGTATGACCACTTTGCTTCCCCGAGGACGCGGTCCATGAGTCTTTGAAACGTCGCAGGAGCATTGCAAAGACCAAAGGGCATACGAGTGAACTCAAACAACCCTCTGTGGGACGTGAAAGCCGTTTTGCACTGGTCACGCTCACCCATCCGGACCTGTAGGTAACCTTTCGAGGCGTCAAGCGTGGTAAAGTACCGTGCATCGCCCAGGTTTCCTACGATGGAGCTTATCGTAGGGAGCGGATAGGCATCCTTACGAGTCACTCCGTTTAGACGGCGATAGTCGACGCACAGGCGATGACTGCCATCTTTCTTAGGCACCAACACAATTGGAGACGCCCAGGAGCTAGACGAACGGCGAATAATGCCTGCCGATAGCATGTCGTCTAGCAAGCCGTCGATAATCTGCCTTTTGGCGAGACTGACGGGCCTGGGGTTACACTTCAAAGGAAGCGCGTCGCCAGTTTCGATCACGTGGCTGACAAAATCGGTACAGCCCGGTTGATCGGTGAAGAGCTCGTCGTAGTGCCGTAAAAGTGCCGACAGACGAGCCTTCTGTGTATCATCCAAATGAGTCGCACAGGCGATCAAAGGATGTGGCGCCTCTTCGTGTCGTGTCGGTCGATCCAAAAGGGGGCTTCGAGCCGACGAGCGCGTACTGCCGGAGTATGACCCCGAAGTATGCGCGCGACACGGTTCGTGCCGTGCCTCTCGTTCCCAAAGGGGACTGTGAGAGGAGGAATGCGTTGAGCAGGGGTATGACCCCGAACTCTCCGCGTGGCACGTTTCCGACGCTTCTGCGGCAAAGGCAACAGTAAGCGCCGGCGGGCTGATGAACGGCTTGAGTTGGGAAAAGGGCCCATCACGATAGCCGCCATTCGCAATGTCCACAACGATCCCGGTCTTCAAAAGAAAGTCCCGACCGAGAATCACAGGAACATTGAGCCCTGGGAGATGAACAAAACGCGCGCGTCTCATTCGATCTCCCCATCTGACAGTCAACCTTGCGGCGCCAGCCGAATGGGCCACGCCTGTCGCAAGAGTGAATGTCGTTCGGCAGTCCCGCAAGCGCACCGAATGCTTCTGCAAGTGGGACAATACCTGTTCGCCAAACAACGAAGCGCTAGCGCCCGTGTCCAGCAACGCCGAAAATTCACGGCCGGCAATAATGACCGGAATGAACGGTGCGTGCGTACCAGCAAGACAGCTTGCCCTGTACGCAGAGGGGATAAGCAAAGGTTGGGCCGCCCGTGCCTTCACGAACGACCCGCAAATCCGTTTCCCTGCCTCACAGGAGGCCTAGATACGGTGCACTCCCTTGCTATGTGCCCTCTTTCACGGCAGCGAAAACAGCGCACTCCATCTCGGTCTCGTTCACGAGACGGAGCAGCCTCGAGCTGCTGTGATCGGCTCGCCACGTTATCACAGGATACGTATCGACGAGCGTCACCCACACTGCGTTGGGTCGGATGGCGTCCCTTCGTGTGGGTTTCAGGTGGTGCAGCACAGGCTGCCCGCCTTTCGTGCGTGTAGGGATCAAGAGCGCGAGCGCTCAACTCCCACGCGCAGCCACTGGCAGCCGCAAAGGCAGCGCCGTGGGGCTGCTGTTGGGGCACGGCCCCTCGCCATGCGCAGCGCGGCTCAAGCGCCTCGCTGGCTGGCGGCGGCGGGCGATAGGCACGCGCGGCGAGAAGGTCGCCTTGAATGCGCTTTGCCTCGGCGGCCAGCTCCTCCAAATCGCGGAAGCGACCGCCGCGCAGGTACGCCGAAAAGGTCGGATGTGCCTGCCGAATCACCCGTTCGACGCGTTCCTCGTTCGAGGCTCTGGGCTCAGCGATAGAGAAAAGGTCGTCCATCGCGCGTACGTACTCCTGAAGCGACTCATCAGGAGCTTGTGTACGGAGCTCGAGCTCTCGCCGCATCCTACTCTCGTAGTCAGCGGGTAGGAATTCGCGCAGAAAGGCCGCGCGGAACTCCTCGAGGGTTGCTGCTCGGTAACCGGAAAGCCGATACCACCTCGCCGCCGTATCAGTCAGTGCAGCCGGGACAACGCGCCCGAGCACCTCCTGATCGTCCAAACCCATTGCTCTCTGATAACGTGACAGAGAGTCAAGGTAGTCTCGGGCGCTGAGCAAATCCCCGTATCCGCTGTATGTTGGCACAGGCAACATAACAGCGGGGTGGGCGCGTTTCGGAACGGCCGAAAGCGTTTGGACAGCTCCCGAGAGCGCTTGGATCATCTCGACGGCGTTTTGCAGCAGCGTCTGCGTCGCACCTGCTTCACAGGAAGCCGTTGGTGCGTTAGCGGCGCGGTCGAGCGAAGGTGAACAGTCTCCCAGCTCGATCAGTGGTGCGGTTTCAAAAGGACCACCGCCCTGCGCGCCATTCCCAGAGCAAAAGAGGCTCCTAGAGGGATTTGCCTGCTGTCGAACATAATTGCCACTTGGGGCGGCTACCGTCGACAATACAGGCGCCTGCTCAGCGTGCGGTCGAACTGTCGGTTGCACGGCTGACGGCGGGCAAAAGTCGGCACGGGCCAGAGCCTGCGCCCCATCAATTCCACAGGGAACCGACTGAAAGCGCTGTGCCGTCGAACTGCCACGCATTTCGAAGGGTACTGCAGCAGTCGAAGGCGCCTGAGCGCACCGTTCGGGTAGGGCAAAGGGCCCAGTCCGCAACGACGCACCATCTCCAAAGGGAGGTGGCAGGCGCTTTGTGTCGTCCCCACAGGGGGTTGCGACACGTATGGGTGCACAAAGGTGCCCCTCGACAGAGGCACTGGCCTCGTTCTCGTGCAACGCGGCATCCGCCAGAAAAGTCAACGGACAAAAATCCCGCGAAGCAGACATGTTGCGGCGAGCCCGAGACGCACAGGCGTACTGACTCGCTAAGAGCAGTAAAAAGCTTAATGAGCTTTTGATACCGCGTTGGGCGCCAGTGTAGTGACCACGTACTTCACAGGAGTACGGCCACTAGCGTGGGTTCGGACTTAGCGAGCCAACGGGGCCGCGTCTGCCGTCGCCTCGCGTGAACTAGCGCGCCGCTGCACACGTACGTTCGAGCGCAACAGAGGCGCCGAGCGCAGCGCGGCAAGTACACAGTACTGCTCTCGAAATCCGCAACACTTTATTGCCTGCGGCAACACCACAAACGCAGTACAACGCCCGCTCCCAAAGGCGGCGGGAGAAGCAAAACAGGCTTAACCACGCCACGGGCGAAAGTACAACACAAAGGGTGCCGCTAGCACGTCTCCGCGGGCAAAAGGGCTCACGGGGACACGCCGCTGAGAGAAACGTTCCCTCGCGACTATGCTGCGAGCTCTCACGATCAGCGACCAAAACAGGGCCCGATCGCTCGAGCAAGGGCAAACTCCGCTCGCGTTGGCTTCGATAGATACGGTTTCGGCGTAGTAAGACCACGCGCGAATGCACCGCACCGCTCTTCAGCCTAGCGTTCGGAAAAGGACAACGTAAGGTAAGCGCTCGCCGCTGGCGCAAGGCACCGTTGGCGAACTCCGTCCGAGCGAGCCCAAACAAAGGAGCCGACGGACAGGAAAGAAAATGCGTGCTTACCCTACGAGGTCCAGAGAGGGTCTGACTCCCCCGCCGCGCGCAACGTCTCGCGAGACGCGAGCACGCGAGACTCGAACGTGGCGCCCGTCGCGATCCGGCGCCGGGGTGAGGGGGTTAACGTCACCCCCGCTCGCCCAGCGCCGTAGGACGGCGGAGGAGGGGAGCGACATGATCGGACATGAGGATGGCAGAAATAGGCGAAAACCCGCGCAGTGGCGACGGGCAAGCCTCAATCCCCACAAGATTGAGTGCGAATCGAATCGAATAATTTCGAATAATTTTCTAATATTTCTCAAACATTTTTCGAATAATTCGAAGTGAAATTACAGAAAAAGTTGCAGAGAATCCCTAAGTATGTTCTTGTGAGATCACAACATGAAAGTGTTTCTTTTCGCTGGGTTGATGAAGCGCTGGTGGGGTCATATTTCATAGTTGTCTTTCTTACCAAGAGTGAGGCAATGTAGAGGCCGAATTGTATTTATGTACATGATTTGGTGCAACCAAAGTGTTGCCGACAACACTTTACACGTGATAGGCAGAGATGCCATTTCCTCAGCCTCTCCTCCTCTTTCAACTGCTGTGGAAGGCCAACTGATGTGGCGGACAAGGGTGTGCTCCCTTCAAGTCCGGAGTTCCAAATCTGCCTCGTAGACGTCGATATATAAGAACATCTGAAATTTTGGATGCTAAAATGCTTCGGCGTCCGATTTTTCGGACTTCCTGCCCAAATTTCAGGTCCAAAACAGCATTAATTGAGCCCCCAACTCTGCCACATCTTTCATCTCCATGTTGGAACCAGCGTTTTCTTGAGTTAATACATTTGCGACCGTAGCGGAGCTTGAAAGGCAGCTTTGCCGCAATACGGGGGCGTGATGAGGTGAAGCATATTGAAAATCTAGGGACCACTTCCAAACGGACGTTGACTGTCTCTTGGCTAAGTTCGACCGTAACGGACCTTGAAAAGCAGCTTTGCCGCAATACGGGGGTGTGAGGAGGTGAAGCATATTGAAAATCTAGGGATTACTTGCAATCAGACGTTGACTGTCTCTTGCCTAAGTTCGACCGTAACGGAGCTTGAAAGGCAGCTTTGCCGCAACACGGGGTTGTGATGAGGTGAAGCATATTGAAAATCTAGGGACCATTTCCAACCGGACTGTCTCTTGGCTAAGTTCGACCGTAACGGAGCTTGAAAGGCAGCTTTGCCGCACTACGAGAGTATAGTGAGGTGAAGCATATTGAAAATCTCAAGGGGTCACTTTCAACCGGATGTTGACTGCATTTGTCATTGGGAAGTTCGAATAGTTCGAATAGTAAAATTTCAGTGCGAATCGAATCGAATAGCAAACACTATTCGAAAAATATTCGAAATTTCGAATATTCGCACACCCCTACTTGTCACTGAAGATGATGTTGGCTCTGATGGAAGTGTGCGAGGCAATATTACACCAGTGTGACATGAACTGAAAATGGTGAAAACAAAAATATGTCCATTACTTAGTCCTAAATGTCACACTTAATTCCATGAGTACTGTACACCTACATATTTCTGACTGTCCTTGATTAGATGCATTTTTTTTTCCCAAAAATACTACTTTTACAGAACCTGCAAATGTATTAGTGTGACACCTTGGTGCCTATTGTAAATAGAATAATTCTTTTTCACGTCATGAAGCTAAACGCTTGGAGCACACAATGTTGCCAGCAGTTTTCTTTTTTATTATTTTCATGGTTTCTTTTTAAGGTTTATTTTTTGTGTGACCACTGCATGTCCATGTTCAGGACAATGAGCCTCTGCAAGCTATAAATAAGAATTAGCGACCCAGTTATAAAAATGCTTCCATCATTGCGTGACTTATGCTTTCTAGTACACTGAAACATTGATATAATGAACACGGATATAACGAAATATCAGTTATAATGAAGTAAATGAAAAATAGTCTTGCTATACATACAGTGTTAGGAATATACGTTTATAACGAATTTTCGGATATAACAAAGTTATTTTCGTGTAAGATGTAACTTCGTTATAATGAGGTTTGAGTGTATTGTGGTGGTCTAGTGCTTTCTGCCGCGGAGGTCTAGTAGTGATGGTGTTCGATTGCTGACCTGAAGGTAGCAGGATTGGATTCCAGCCGCAGCAACCACTTTTCAGTGGAAGCAAAATGCTAGAGGCCCGTGTGCTTAGATTTAGGTGCAGACTAAAGAACTTCAGGTGGTTGAAATTTCTGGAGGCCTCTACTGCAGCATCTCCCATTATCATATTGTGGTTTTGGGATATAAAACTCCTACAGTTATTATATTTTTGTGTATTTTTGTGCTGTGGTAAATTGTCAAACATATCTTTTTAACGTTTTTCTTATTTTGTAAACTAATGAACCTACAGAAAAAATAACTGCATTTTTAGAATCTGACAATAAGTAAACAAGCCTGCCTATTGTCAAATTTGGTCCAAAAGTAAGAGACGTGTGTGCACGTGTGTGTGGGTGTGTTCGAGACAGAGTGATATGCCAGTCGCTGTGTTATAAGTGATTCACTAGTATTTTCTCAATAAGTCAATGCGAAAGTAGATGTTCTTGAAGTGTGTTATTATTGCAAGTACTAATGTGTTGTAACATATGGTATTATTAGTGGAGTGCACTGTATTATATCCCGGTTGTACGTGCATACCAAAGGTCCTTAAAAGTTAAGGAGCAAAGAGGTATCAAAGGAACATTAGTTTAAAGGGTCGATAGTTTTGTTTTGCCTGGGTTTTTTATATGTTATATGGGCACATTCAAAGTGCACTGAACCGAAAATTTTATTTCCAAGAAACGCTCCCAGCGCGCCAAAAAAATATTTGAAGGTAGCGGCGTGGGCCTCCTGTTTTTGCTCACTGCAATGTTTTCGGATTTCACGGCCGAATTTAACGCGAACTATAAATGATGTGTCGAAAAATTTTTTTGCTGGTTTTAATACGCATTACTGTGAATTAAATCCATGCTTTTTTATGCCATCCTCAAGAGGAAAAAATGTGAAAAAATGGCAAACACGGCCGAAATCAAAAAAGTGTGCTAAGTTTCAGGAGCCTTGGCGCCTTTCCTATTTCAAACAGAAACTTGAAAACAATGTCAAATATAGCAAAGAGCCTTTGCAACATATAAACGGAAGATCATTTTCCTACGGGCAGCGCAAAAAAAGAAAAAAAAAAGTTAAAGAAGCGAGTTTTTTAAAAAAGTTCATTTTCAAAAAATAAAAAAAAACTCCGGTCTCAATTTTGGCAACAATTTTTTGTCGAAGAGTGCTTATGTCATTGAAGACACGGTTTTAATATCATGTGTCTTCATTTGCTTTGTTTACGAAATATAACTGGCCAAAATGACCCTTGCTGTGTATGCTCACCTCAGTGCGAATGATGGTTGTTATCAGCTTGCATTGTGCGTAAATCTCAGTTTTAATTATTCTGCTGCAGCAAGACCTTGCTCTGGTGGCTTTTCGTCAAGAAAAATGTGTTCTCAGCTTTTATTTGGGTCTAGCGTGTGCGAAAGTGGGCTGCTGCCACCCTCTAAAGGGCTAACGCGTACGCAGTTTGCAGCCTACAACCTCAACTTACCCCGCCAGTATTCACTAATCAGAAGCACGCGAGACACCGCGAGCACATGGTTTAGGTCACTTTGTCAAAACTCTCCTTGCGCACCGAATAAAGCATCTGTATGCAGCGAAGGCCAACTTAATCTGTAACTAAATGCCACAATCAGCAGGCGCGCTGTTATGCAGTTAATAAACAAGTGTAACAGGCTAGTTGGTATAGATCCATCTTCGTAAGAAGATGGATCTATACCAACTAGCCGTTGCGGCTTGTTGCGGCTGTCGCCGAATCACTCTATCGGGACCTCAATAATCAAAATCGACCATGTGATGATATATCCCTGCAACAGCAAAAGTGTGCTGTTATTCCTTATATCCATGGCGTAGCACATAATCTTAAGAAGATTGGAAATAAGGCTGGCATAAGAGTGGTTATGTCTGCACCAGAGAAGCTGTCTAAACTGTGTAGTGAAACTTGCCCTGTTCAGAAAGAAAAAAAGTGTTGTAAAATTAACCATCACAATGCCTATGTTCAGTGCGCACAGACTGTTGTGTATAGGATACCCATGTCGTGTGGCCACGCATACGTAGGACAAACTGAAAGATGTATCAATGAGCGAGTAAAAGAACATGATAATAAGGTGCAGAAAGGCGTGGATGGACACCTAGCTATCCACTGCAAGGATTGTGGCTGTGTGCCATACTTTGATAACACTTGCATTTTGTATCGCAACAGAGATATGTTAACGAGATTAATAGTTGAAGCTGCAGAAATGAAACAGGATGATATTGATTGTGTCAGTGCACCGTCTATCGCGCTTACGCAGAAGGAACTTCGTTTTTCTCACTCAAGACAGCTGCGCAGATGTGAGATAATATGTGCGGCGCGCGTTCCGTATAAACGTTTCGACTTGCTCTATAGGTCTATAGCTATTCACTACACGCGATGCGCGCGGCCCATAACTACGTCCGATTTTTCTGTGCCAATTATTTACGCGTTCACAAAAAGAAGATTGCTGAGGAAAACGTTTTCGTGGCGCAAATATTTTTGTCTTTGCTCTTTTTGTTGTTGCCTACCTCCAGAAGCTACTGTCATAGGCTGAGGATCTTCGCGACACCTGCAAAGTCTGCTTGCATTGCTTTACGCTCCCCAAGGAAAACCTGTCTACATCTAACCGTGATGAGGTAGACCAAGCATTTCTTCAGGAAGAAGCAATTGATATCTTGAACAGGAGCGCCCACCTTTCCTCTGATGATTTTAGGCGAGGTTGTAGGCTGCAAACTGTGTACACGTTAGCCCTTTAGAGGGCGGCAGCAGTCCACTTTCGCCCACGCTGTACAGAAATAAAATCTGAGAACACTTTTTTTTTTTTTTTTTTGACGAAAAGCCACCAGAGCAACGTTTTGCTGCAGGAGAATAAGTAAAACTAGATTTACGCACAATGCAAGCTGATAACAACCATCAGTCGCACCGAAGTGAGCACACACAGCAAGGGTCATTTTGGCACGTTATATATCTCGTGAACAAAGCAAATGAGGACATATGATATTAAAACCATGTGCTCACTGACATAAGCGCTCTTCGATAAAAAATTGTCGCCAAAATTGAGACCGGAGTTTTTTTTTATTTTTTGAAAATGAACTTTTTTAAAAAACTCGCTTCTGTAACTTTTTTTTCTTTTTTTTTTTTGCGCTGCCCGTAGGAAAATGATCTTCCTTATAAATGTTGCAAAGACTCTTTTTTATAATTTACACTGTTTTCAAGTTTCTGTTTGAAATAGGAAAGGCGCCAAGGTGCCTCAAACTTAGGACACTTTTTTGATTTCGGCCGTGTCTGCCATTTTTTCACATTTTCTTCTTTTTGAGGGCGGCATAAAAAACGCATGGATGTAATTCACAGTAATGCGTACTAAAACCAGCAAAAAAAATTTTCGACACATCATCTATATTCGGCCGTGAAATCCGAAAACATTGCAGTGAGCAAAAACAGGAGGCCCGTGCCGCCACCTTCAAATATTTTTTTGGCGCGCTGGGAGCGTTTCTTGGAAATAAAATTTTCGGTTCCAGGCACTTTGAATGTGCCCACATAACATATAAAAAACCCAGGCAAAACAAAAATATCGACCGGGCAGACATGTTCGATCTCACGTGGAATCACCCATATGTCTATTCGTTAATTTTGAATATTTTGAAATTTACAATAATTTAAATTCGTTTCGAAGTGAATTCGCATACTTTAATATTTGTTCGAATATCCGAAGTGCTTGCTCAAGCTCATTATAGATTCGGGTGCCTAGACATATAAAGATTGTGGCTATCAGCACAGTTTTTAGCATTCATATATTTCTAGAATACCGTGAAACTTGCTCTTTAATAAATAAAAACCGAATGTGTTGACCCCATTATAAAAAGCTTTGTTGTTGTCATGTACCCTCTGGAAACAAGAATATACCCTTAAAGTTTCATAGGATGCTTGCGGGCTCCCTTGACTCAAAGCTCTTTTTGGGTAGGTCTCCTGTGGGTGCAACCATGTGACAGTACTTTTTCTACTTTGAAAGTACCCGTCTAACAGGGGTATTAGACTTCCTTGATTTTCTTGATGCCCCTTGAAGCCCCTTAATGATTTTAATGCTCTCTGATCACCACTCTGTTTCATGCAGAAAAAGCAAAGCAGCACAACAGACAGGTCATATGCAGTTGGTACTCTTGCTGAAGTGGCTGAAGGTTTGGGACAAGCAGGCATTGGCCCATTTTGCCGCCCACTGCTACAGGTTTTTCTCAATGGAATGCGAGACCAGAACGGTGAAGTTCGTAGCAACGCTGTTTTTGGACTTGGTGTACTCATCCAAAATGCACATGACATCCTTCAGGCGTATCCTTTCATATATTTACTCTTCCCTTCTGTATTGCTAATGTTTTACATAAATGGAGTGCAGATTTTGCCGCTCCATGCCACAACTCTGTATTGCTAACTGCTGCTTCTTGCCATGTACAGTGCTCGTCAAATGAAACCCGAACAGCGGCAAGCCTTCGCATGGTATAGTGCGCACTGTCCAGTTATCACCATTGACGGGCGCGCGCATCCGGTTTGACCGCACTGCACATATGCGCGCCTGTCCATGGTGACAACTGGACGGCACGCACTATACCACTGCGAAGGCTTGCCGGTGTTCGGGTTTCATTTGATGAGCACTGTACTTTGCATTGTCTGAAATGAACACAGCAAAAAGTGTGAACTTTCATATAGGGCGTGTTGGTTATCTACCGAGTGTCATTAGTCCTGCATGTCATTGGTTGTGCAAGGTACATGAGGATATAGTGATGACTTAAGACATAGCAGCTATATATTCAGACACTGTTTGATATATAAAGTTCAAATACAGTCAAACCCACATATATCGAACGTGTAAAAAAAGGGAAACAGCTCAATGTATCGTATAATTCTGTATAAAACTTCTAAAGAATTTGCCGCATTTTTGGTGCGAACTTCATTTCGCAAGGAAAGCTACTTCATGGCAGTACGTGGAAATTTTCATTAGTTCTTATTTTTCTGCGGTTTGTAGTTGGAGGTGCAAGTTATGAATGAGAAAGTGCGGTATCATTGTAAACAGTGCCTCAACATCATCATACGCCGCTATGCGTACTCTTCAGGCACCGGAGGCCTCTAGTTCGTCTTGGCCATAATGCCGACCTTGTTCTTCACTATAGTACTCGGCGAGTACTATAGTGAAGCACGTCAGCAACTTCAATCTTCTTTTCTTCATATTCGAGTGAACTGAGCATCACCAGCTTTGCGGAAAATAGCAGGTTCTGTTTCATGGCTGCCATCATGTTACCAAAGGGAGTGGGGAGTTGCGAAGACCCAAAGGGCGACCACGTGTGATGGGCGGCAACGATGGGGAATCATCGGGAAAAGCATGTGATTGCAAGTGGTAGCTTCTACTCGCTTTGCGCATTGCCCTCATCCAGTGCTGGGCAGTATCGAAGATACATGTATCTTAGATACTATCTTAGATACACTTTGGGTATCTTGTATCTGTATCGCGATACGTCTGGCAAGATGAGTATCTGTATCTGTATTTCCGATACATTCAATAATGTATCGTGTATCTTAAGATACAAGATACTTCTATAGGAACACCACCGTACGAAACAATAATCGCTGGCTCAATTCCGCTTCTCAAGTTGGTACTGGTACCACTAAACCACCTGAGTAAAACTATGGGCAGTGACAATTCTATCTTTCTGGCAGAGTCCACCAGTGAGGGCAGGTGATGAGGCGTGCGCGTCCGTTTTGGTTGAGCAGAGTAACATGACAGCGCTCGCGCAGTCTCGACAGAACAATCGCGCGAACGTCTATGCTCAGCTCACGCCCTGGATTTTTTCTCGATTTTTTTTTTCTTTTTACCTGTGCCAGTGCCATGACACTTAGCCTGATCCACTCTACAGCGTCGTGTACCACAAGGCATGCGGTGATTATCGCGCATATTCTGATGCCGCTATCCTGCGGTGTACTTCGTTACGAAATCTGAAGCATAGGGTTGCTTTGCGTCTCGTGGCGTTTGCACATCAGCGATTTGAAGGATTTTGTGGATGTAACTTAGACTTACATGCAATTGACTTATGTGCAAACAGGATCCTAATTATAGCACCACTAGTACCGATGCTAGATCTAATAGAGCAAGCGTTTACCTCACAGAAGATAGCTTCGTGCACCACAACTTTTTCTTCCTGCTGTCGATTGAATCCCGGCCGCGGCGGTCACATTTTCGATGGAGGCGAAAATACTTGAGGCCCATGCACTTCGATTTAGGTGCACGTTAAAGAACCCCAGGTGGCCACAACGGCGTCCCTCATAATGGCATCGTGGTTTTGGGAAGTTAAACCCTAACATTATTATTTTTATCTTCCTGCTATCTTTCTTGAAAGATTTTTTGAAATAATCATTTGATTGTTAGCACAAGTGCCTTCTTAGTTGTCCTTCTCTTGCATCCCGTACATTACCTAGGGCTCTGAACTGTTTTTTTTTTTCGGTCTGGTCACAGCAATATGTTTCTTGTAACGTGCTGCCAAAATAAGCTCTCTGCTTTATTCTCACTTTGAACTGTCTGCTTTATTTCTGCTATTTTTTACACATTTATATTTCACTTTAGTTTACTGTCTGCCAAGGCGATTTTGAAAATAAATATGTTATTATGTGGGCGCACACTGAGTATACAGTACCTGCTTACTGCTTATTAAAACAGTGAAAGTGAGTTCGCACTATAATAATGGAAATTGGAAATATTAGGACCCATCTTAAAGTTGTTAGGAAGGAGATTTGAGAGAAATTGCTATACTAAATGATCCGTTTTTCTCGTGAGCCTCCAAACGAGCCATTTCAGTGAATTTTGCAAAGGCACTAAGTCTTTTTATTGTCTTTCATTAAGAAGGAAGTTGATGGTACTTCATGCTTAATTGTCATAGCTATTAGGGGTGCCGCCTGTATCGTGTTTCAATACTTATTTACGATGAATGTTTGATACAGAACGGCTTTTCTATTTTATGTACGTCTACTTATTTTTCTTTTTGAGGCCTCTCTAATTTTTTTTTTTTTTACTATGACTAATCGCCAGGTAATCGGAGCTGTAAGTGGCAATACCGTGAATAGCAGCGGTGTCCTGCGACGATTTGTGCAAGTACACTGCCACGCACTCTTATTTCTTTATTTTGGTATGATCGGGTTTAAACCACAAAAGAAATATTAGCAGCGTTCGGCTCAAGCCGCGCCCCGATGTTTCGAAGTCTTCGCGATTGTTTGAGATTACGCGCGAATCCCAGCTGCGGCGGCCATATTTCGATGGAGGCGATATGCTAGAGGCCGGTGTACTTAGGTTTAGGTGCACGTTAAAGAACTCCAGGTGGTCGAAATTTCCGGAGTCCTCCACTACGGCGTACATCATAATCATATCGTGGTTTTGTGATGCAAAACCGCAACAATGATTATTAAAATTATGCGCAGGGCACGAGCACTCTAGTTCATTGGTGAGCTTACGGAAGCACCAGCGGTAACGCTGGAAGGTTCGATCGCTGATGTATAAAAGACCACGCTTTCCGCCGATGATCAGAATACCGAAGGCCCACGACTTTTATTGCCACCAGTTACTTAGTTTTCTGGGCACATGCTTGCCCAGTGCGCAGTCTCGTCTCTAACAGAGTGACTGCCGCCTTCTTCATCGTCACCACCGTGTGACAATACAATAGGTATTAGGCATTTCTGGGGTGCACATGTTCTCTCGTTGAAGAAAAATTATTAAAAGATTGCACGCTAGTGAGTATATTGATAGCGAACGCTTTACGCCAGCAGATAAGTAGAATATGAAAATTCACTGCAGTTTTATAAGCTTTAAGTATACACAATGGTCACAAAAAAATGTCGCTAGCAACGTCGTTGCTGCTGTACACCGCGGTGATTCGGTATTGCATAAACTGTGTTTAATAGACAAGGTTAAACTCTACACCGGTATTTGCGCCATCGTACGAAGGCTTCTTATTGAAGTTCTTGTGATTAGATGGCGACCCGCTAGCTGGTCGGCAAGCTAAGCAGCGCCTCCCCATCAATTACAAAAATGACAAGCAAGAGCCGCTGTCAATCAAGAGCTGTCCTGTTAAGCAGCCAAAACAAACACCAATGAGTTCTGTCGGAAGTAAACTGATGCACTTTGAGCAAGAAGGACAAAACTTTTGAGATACTAACAGACATTTCATTAAAATGAAACCAAATTGGTCACATTAAAGACATTTTCAAGCAAACCTTTTCATACATAGGCGGTCGCTACTACGTTATGGGGGGTCTATAATAACAAATTTGCGAATGTATCGAAGTATCTTAAGATACAATTGGCAAGTATCGTATTGGATACAATTATTGCGGTAGTATCTTGTATCTGTATCTCCAATACTTCTTGCCTGAGTATCTTGTATCGTATCGCGATACAATTTCAAAGTATCTTTGCCCAGCCCTGCCCTCATCACACTGTTCACACTCCCACATGCATGCAGTGAAGTCCCCTTCCCTGTAAAAAGGTCAAGTCCTTGTGAAAAAAAAAACAACTTTGAGGGAAAGCCAATTTCTTAGGGTGTTTCACGCTGCCCCATGTTCAATGTTTGAAGTGTTCCGGCTGTTTTTTTCGATGTAGCCATAACTTTTCCTATGCATTAATGTTAAAGCATAGTCGTGTTTGAAAATAGCTCTATAAAGGATGATTTGATTTACCTGTGTTCGATATAGTCAGGTTTGACAGTATTTTACTTTGCTTCTTATGCCACTGTGTCAAGAGACTGCTCAATAAGCCTGTCTTCAGCCTCAGTAATTAGCTGAATTTGGCTTTAATTAGGCTACATGTTCAGTTCAGCTGGCGCTTGTTGATGTTTGTCACTGCTGCCAAAATTTGGCAAGATATCACCGTCATGCAACTGCTAGTCTCCCTCTCAGCAAAGCCTTCCATGCATAGCAGTGTGGTAACATAAATATTTCTAACTAGGATGCCACACTGAGAATGATGTGGCTACTAATGTTCACAGCCAACCACTGTTTGGTCTCACAGACCTTGTTTAGGAAGCAAATTCATTACTGGGAGTGACACCTAATATCCTTATGCACTGTAAGCCTGGCTGTTGATTCTGCCACCTAAAGTAGCAAGGCAGTGAACATCATATGCTTTTTAGTGTTCTTACTCATTTTGGTCTTGACCTGCAGGAGAAGCTCAGTTACTTGAAGGACACCTGACTACTAGCGCCACTTCTTTCTCATTGTCACAGATGATAATTTATCATAAGCACAGGTCTCACCTCAAAAACAAATGATTTTGTCACATTTAAGAATGTGATGATCTAAAAGTCACTATGGCTAATGTGTTAAGTGATTGAGTGTGCGTGTACTTTCATCTTCTGTGTTAGACTGGACACTCCTACTCTGGAATAAATGTGCTAGATACGTAGCAGGTTGTTTGGTGCATAATAGCTTAGTTAAGCCCTTAGATAGACTAATAATATTAATGTCACTGGTGGTCCAAAGCGGTATTTTCAAATAGCTTGCGCATCTTGTGCAAGAGTTTCATAACTGTGCAATTGTAATACATGTTCCCTAAACTCGAGAATTAGTGAGTATCCGGCATTGCTGGAAGCTCTCTCCACGATGCTAGCACGTGAGGACAACAGGCATGCCAAGGACAATATATGTGGTGCTGTTGCCAAGCTCATCTTGGTTGGTGTCACCGTTGTGCCTGTCGCACAGGTAAGTGGTTGAAGAAAAGCTTTTTCTCTTACTGTCTTGTACCATCAATACACTTTGAAATACCAAAAATACACTTTGAAATCCGTGACGTCACGCCCGGAGATTTCGGCGCGGAATTTAAAAAAATTTGACCTTGATATTCTCCTTTATTGATTAACATATGACGGTGAAATTAACGACATTAGAGTTCACGGAGTAATGCTTAATCTAAACCAATTCATTGTTTCACTTTAGTGTCCCTTTAAGGTGTCCCACCTTTGAAAAAGCAAACTCTTTTCTTACCACTAAACCTTTTTTTACCCCCATTGAATCTAAGTTTTGATATTGTTTTTGTTTGTCTGTCTGTTTTGTTTGTTGATTGGTTGGTTTGTTTGAAGCAAAGTCAGCCCTAGTAGCATAGAAAATTTGATTGTAGGTTCTTGCTCATTGTTGTATATGTACTTAAAACAGTGTGGTGGTTCAGCCTTGCTGCTGCAGGGCCATTTCATGTTCACTGTGTCATGTTCACTTGTCATGATGCTGTAAAAGGCATCCTTGACTGCAAGTAGTTTATGCTAGGATGCATTGTGCTTTCTGTCTACACACAAACCTTAATAATTCCATTCTGTAAAGACAAATAAACTTGGTACAAGTTGGCCTGTAAAAGTGGCACACCACTTTTACAGGCCTCAGTTTAGCCTGCATCCATGAAAAATATGTTGTTCGTTTCAGTTACTTTAAAAACGTCAAATAGAAATATTCAAGCCAAAAATAATATCAGGTATTACAATATTCAATCATACATTTACCCAAGCCTAATTTTGATGTGTTACTATAAGTCCTTTTAAAATGTAGCATAATCATTGATGTTTAGAAGAGAAGTAAAGCAGAAATAATTGCTCAGACAGTTCTTGAAAATTCTTACGTGGAAGCTCAAAAAGGCATTTCAAATACTATTAATGAAAAAAATGAGGCAATTTTTATTGACTTTGATTGCCTAATGTATGCCACTTCTGTAAGCTGGATGAAGCAAAAAATTCATATATGTAGATTTGGGGGCATGTGCATTAGTCATAGTGATGTCCATGGTATACAGGATTTATTTATTTACTGACCTATTTATTTATTAAAAACATTTTATTTGGCAGTGACAATTTTTACAAGTTGAATAGGAAGACTGTCTGGTCTGGCTGCCTGCTGGTTCCCTCCACTTCCATGGCACAACTGACAAATATTTGCAGATGGTCAGGGTCACTACTGCGAAGGGTGACCTCCCTTTGCTTCATGAGTGGGATTTGGTCTACCAGAGGGTTGTACTTGCAAGACCACATTTCACAGTACAGGGCCACAAGCTCCCCACAGCGGGGGCATTGCAGTTCGTTATTCAAGGGGTACCATAGGTGTAATTTTGCGAGGGATGGGAATGTGCTCATCTGTAGCCTTCGGAGCATGGGCTCTTCCAGTCTTCGGTTTGTGTGTGGGGGAGAAAAGATTATTGAACCTGCCTATAGGGCTTCTAGAATTTACAATTCCGCTGTGGATTCCTCTTTGTCTCTTGGGCACTAAGTGGAAAAGTCATGGCTTCACAGGTCTGAAAATAGGTATGTGCCTATTGTGCAGGAACCCTTTGTTTTGAAAACTCCTTGCAGCAACTACCTGATCACCACCCTCCACTTCTATTTCCTTTAGCATTCAAATTAGTGGCTATCAGCTTGAGAACCATCCCCAAGCCTCCTTATAATCAGTTATTGTGCTCAATCAGTTTGTCTTTGTAGGCAAGCAGAACTAGTCATGCCCCTTGAACTGACACTGTAGCCTACCGATGCTCTGTATTTGTACTGTGCTATGGAAGATTGGTTGGAAATAGACTGTGCGTGCTTGCACAAGTGAAAGCATCACGGGACAAGAAGCATGTCTTATATGTTGCACATACACTGTCAAAATGCTAGTGAAAAGAAACTTCCTGCTGGTATGAGGTAAAGTTCTTGATATAAACTGAACCCAGCAGTCAAGACATTGCACACTCCGAGAGAGTACCCATGCTTGAAACATACAAGGGCAGTCTCAGAATAAACCGGACCAGCTTCACAAAGTTTTTTATTGTAGTTCCGTGTTCTACTTCTAGGTTACTATAATGGATGCTTCATGATTCATTAGCCAAATTCACCTCACTATAGTGCGTCATTGTAAATTTGTCCATTGTTTTCGTGTTCCACTTGGGAACTATCGTTGTTGCATACTGAATTGCAAGGCTTACTGATCTTTTTCTTGTCTTTGATAAACGCCTCAGACACACTTGCAGTGCTTCAAAATGCCTTTATGCAGAAGTCACTCACCTGTACACACGTTTTTGAGTCGCCTGAGTGGTTCCAAAGAGGAGAAATAAGCATCGAAGGGCATCATCATTTCAGCTGACTTCTAACCAGTCTTACCGAAGAGGATGTCAAATACGTTCAGCAAAAAATTGTAGGAGTTTATGACTACATGATTGACAAGATTTCATAACCTACTGGCCTGAGTTGGAGGTCTTATGAATGGATTTCGAACATGAACTTAGACATGTGTGTTTGTACCCTGCCTGATTACACAGGGCCAAAGGAACGTGTCAAGCATGCTAGAAGATAAGTCATATATAAACTGACCCAGACTTTCTTTCAAAGTTCATCGTGGTTGGAAGTTGGTGTAATGGCTACGACCCTGATACTAAACAAGCTTTGAGCCAGCGGAAGACCATTGGCTCACTGTGACTGAAAAAAGCATGACATGTTTGCTCAAATGTGAAGACAACGGATGTTTTTTTCATGTCTTCATAATTTTTCACTAGACTTGTTCCTTCTTCTCAACAGGCTGAATCAGGAGTTTTACTTGGAAGTGTTAAGGCAACATAGCAGATATGCAAAGGAACTGCCTAGAACTTGGGAGCGCAAAGGATTGGTTCATCCACCATCACTATGCCCAGCTCTCCTCTTTTTCTTTCTTTTCATTGATGTGCTTCCTGTTTCCTTTTACTCACCAAATTTTGCACCTTATCTCACATCTCCCCCTCTCTTTTCCTTCTCTCCCCCCTCCCCCAATTTTCACATTTGACCTCACCTCCTCTTCTGTTTTGATTGGGGAGAGTGTATGAAGCATGCACATACACATGCTAAGGTAGGCAGTTGCTGCTTGAAGAAGACAAGACCACTCGTCGAAATGTTGGCTCCAGCACGCCCTGTGTTCAAGGATTTTTCATCTCTTAAGCTCCAGTCCTTCCCTGAACTTCTGGCTTATTTGCATTTCATCCCATTTTTTATTGCACCTCGGGTATCAGGCCTACAAATCAATAGTAGAACCAGCGAACGCAAGTGGTACGTTCATTCCTCTCTTTTCCCCCGCAGGGGCGTCTGCTTTGGCAGGCGTTCGGTGTGTAGTGACACCGTAGACCCGAGATAAGGGGGGGGGGGGTGTTTCGACTCCCTCCCACGACTCGCCGTGCATGGCTTAGTCGTGTTCAGGAAAAAGGGGATCCTGGGGGTTGAGCCGATGCCAGGTGATTAAACCTTTAAAGGGCCCCTCACCAGGCCACATAGCAAATTTTAGTTAGACGCTGGAAGTTGTTGTGTGCCAAATTAAGAGCAGTATGCCGCAAGAATTTTTCAAATCGGTTCATTACGAGCTGAGAAAAACAATAATTTGTAGCGGCACGAAACCATGATGCGAGGAGGCGAGTTTCAAACCCTTGCCACTCGTCCCGTGTAGCCTTAGCAAGCCAAATTCCTTCCCTGCCCTCTTCACTTGACACATATGCATGAACACGTCATGCGCATGCATGGTCATGTGCGTATGACGTGCCCGAGCACGCGAGCGGCTTTGCACGGCCGCTACCTTTGTTTTTATGTAGCGGCCGTGGGCGTTTTGTCGGCGTTCTCTGTGGTGTACTGCCTGTTTCTGCGGGACGGGCATGAACGTTGAGACATTTGTACGGGCACTGGCAGTATCATGAGCCAGTGCCGCATTAACATTTACTTGGACGTGGTAGAATAAATTAGCATAATGAGTGCTCGAACGCGTCAGAACATTACTTTCGTTTCCAGGGCTGCCGTCTGCTCGATGCGCTAACCGCGGGGACACGAACGCATAGGAAAGGGAGGCACATTAACCCCGCATCTCGCTGCAATTCACAAGAAAAAAAATGAGAAAGAGGCACACATTCCCTTTGTGTGTCTCATTATTTCTCTCAAGTTTTATTAATCTGTTCAAGCAACAAATTACACAAACTACACATGTCGTGTCAAATAATTATCGCAGTGTCACGTGCTACTGTTGGCGACGTCAGAGTACAGTCGTCTACGTAGAGGAGCGACGTCACAGCACTACCATCTACGTAGGGCCATTTTCTCATGTACGTCATCCCCTCATTCTCTAAAGTGCACGCCCACGAGAGGAAGGGCAAGCAGCGTTCACCTTGAAAGTTGACCCATTTCCGCGGCGCGTAGCGTTGCAAATTTTGGCAGACGTGATCGTGAACGCCCAGTGTATGCATTGCGCTCGTTAGCTCAAAATTGTCAAACCTGGTGAGGGGCCCTTTAAGGCCCCCCAGGAGAGTCAACACACACCTTTGGCCCCGGCTTCACATAGATAGCATCCCTGGGCTGACCCACCCAGGGAAAATCGACAGTCGCCTTTTCCTGTCTCTCTCTCATTACATCTTTGTCTTTCTCTTTCACTTTTAACCTTTCCCGTCCTCTCCTCGCTTCCATTTACTTTCACATTTCCTGGCGGAAGGGTTAACCTTGTGAGGGTTCGCAATCTTGCTTACTCCATATTATGTTATAGCACACATTTGCATTGGCACAATTTGTCTGACATTTCCTGCCACATCCCCTTGTTAGGCTCGGTGGTGGGTGGCTGGCACCGCTGCCGAAACATAACACACATGCTACGTTGAGCACATCTCTTTCAAAGTCCAATCATACCCTGAAAAGGGCACCGACCAAAGCATCAATCCAACTCTTTTTCAATACGCATGAGCATTTTCCCAAGTACCGTGTCATCCATGTCATTCACAGCGAACCGTCTGATGAAAAAGCAAGAACCATCTCGCCATTTTTGATGGTAAAAAGCCACACCGAAAAACTAGGACCAGGTTGCAAGGCATCTAAAATGGCCAGTGGTGATCTGCTCCTCGAACTCGGGGACAAAAAGCAGTACGAAAATCTCCCTAACCTTACATCATTTGGAAGTATCCCTGTCACAGTCACCACACGTGGGTTCATGAACACCGTTCGTGGGGCCATTTCTGATGATGACTCTTTGAATTTTCTGAACTTGAACTTCTCGATGGCTGGAAACAACAAAATGTTGTCAGTGTACAAAAATTAAAATAAGAAGGCAAAACACGGAGGAGCTAACCAAGCACATAATACTGACATTTTGTTCGAGCAAACTTCCAGAGGCCATAGAAACAGGCTATACGAAACTGCGAGTCCGTCCATACGTACAGAATCCACGAAGATGTTTTAAGTGCAAAAGATATGGCCACAGCTCTCTTACATGCAAAGGACAGTACACTTGTGCCAGGTGTGCTTCCAAAGACCACATTTCATACAACTGTGAAGCTGCAGCTCACTGTGTGAACTGCGGTGGTGACCACCCAGCGTACTCACGGTCTTGTGCCATGTGGAAAAAGGAGAAAGGCATTGTCTCATTGAAAGTCGAGGAAAACGTCTCTTTCACGGAAGCCAGGAAGAGATGCTCACCATTTCATGGCATGACCTATGCAGATGCGGCACATCAGGGGGCAGCGTCGCGCTGCCCTCCACCACTTGCCCTGCTCAAGTAGAGCGAGCCGTCAGTATAGTGCCTGCCCCCATTGCGGAAGTAGTTCATTACTCTACCAAGTCGTGAACAGATCCTGGCGACTCCAGGGCCGTCTTGTTTCAAGGCCTCGTTTCACCAGGCGAGGCCGGAAGCTCTAACTACTAGCCCACACATGTGGGCATCCAGTGCCAACCAGAAGGCAACGAACATGACGTCGGCACCTCTGATGTCGAAAGACCGGCGCGGATCTTTACACCGTGCCAAGAAAGCAAAGAAACCCATGACAGGGCTGGACGGTGGTCCTGTTTCCTGAATGAGGAAACTATCCGCGTGAACACTCTACACACAGCACCATTTTATGTTTAATATGGAGCCGCAAATAATAAAATGGAAACATCAGAAGCCTTCTTAGAAACCGTGATGATGTACAGGAACTTATCCATAAACTTACGAGGGCGGTCCGATAAGTACTTAGCCTCACCGCGAGAGCGCGACGCTATCGCACGAGACATATACTGACGTTGAGTACGCTCTCTTAGAGGGACACATGCAAAGGTCCAGTCGAATCGTGCCCGCGGTTTTCGTTTTGGCCGCTTGAGAAAGCGGGCGATTTTCGTGTGTCCGTTAAAAATGGAAAAAGAGCAATATCGGCCGGTGATTAGATTCTTGTTTTTGGAAGGGAAATCGCGCAGCGAAATCAAAGAGCGACTGGATGCCGTCTACAGTGAGCGTTCTCCTTCGATGGCAATTGTCAAAAATTTGTTCAATGAGTTTAAACACGGTCGCACGTCGGTTTTTGATGACCCTCGCCCAGGGGCCCCGCAAACGGCTACCACGGCCGATAACATGGCAAAAATCCACGACCTCGTATTGGCAGACCGTTGGCTGAAGGTGCGCGAGATAGCTGAGACAGTAGGCATCTCAAAAGACCACGTGGGTCATATCCTGCATGAAATTTTGGGCATGATAAAGCTGTCGGCGCGATGGGTGCCGCGTTTGCTCACTCCGACAACAAGCGCGTCTGTGAGACCACTTCAGAGCAGTGTTTGAAGCTGTTTAGGCGTAATCTGAAAGAGTTCCTGCGTCGTTTTGTGACCGTCGACGAAACATGGATCCATTGGTACACACCAGAGACCAAAAAACGGTCAAAACAGTGGACTGCACCCAGCGAACCTGCTCCGAAAAAGACGAAGACTGTCGCATCGGCCGGAAATGTGATGGCCACCATTTTCTGGTATTCTCAAGGTGTGATCTTCATCGACTACCTTGAGAAGGGCAAAACGGTGACAGGACCCTACTACGCCGAATTACTGGGCTGATTCGACGCCGAATTGCGAATAAACGGCCACATTTGGGGGAAAAAAAAGGGTGCTTTTCCACCATGACAACGCGCCAGCTCACACCTGCGCCGTCGCCACGGCCAAGTTGGTCGAACTGCGCTACGAAGTGGTGTCCCATCCAGCGTATTCTCCAGATTTGGCCCCGAGTGATTTCTTCTTTTTTCCCAACTTGAAAAAGTCACACGCCGGACAAAATTTGAGTCGAATGAAAAAGTTATCGCCGCCACAGAAGCCTTATTTGCAGCTCAGGAGAAAACATATTTTTCTGACGGGATAAAGAAGTTGGAGGATCGCTGGGTCAAGTGTGTAGAATTAAATCGACACCATTCCAAAATTGTTGTTTTTCTTTTGAAGGCTAAGTACTTATCGGACCGCCCTCGTAATTCAAAAGTGCTGTGTATACAGGAAACACACCTAAAATTCAAACATACTAACTTTCTCTGCCACTATGTTATTTTGCGTAAGGACCGCGATCATTCTGTGGTGTCATCTAATGGCGTAGCCATTATAGTAGACAGAAGTGTAGCGCGTACACTTTTAGCACGTCAGACATCCTTTGAGGCAGTTGGCGTCTGAACAGTTCTTCTTATAAACGAATCACCATTTGTTCTTTATAGGTACCCCCGCATTACTAGCTGCATAAACATGAATTTCAGTCCTTTGTAGATGAACTACCAGAACCGTTCTTGGTTCTTGGAGATTTCAATGCCCACAGTAGTCTGTGGGGTGTTCTTGCTGTGATGCGCGAGGTCGTCTTATTGAACAGTCTCTTTTACTTCTGGAACATGTCTCTTAACTGCGAAGGAGCCCACGTATTTTAGCCTTGCAAACAAATCATATTCCACTTTAGATCTCAGCATTGCATCTCCGGCACTTTTACCCTATTTTAAATGGAGCGTTCTTAAAAAGCCTTATGGAAGAGACCATTTCCCGCTAATCTTGAGTGCACCAATTCAAAATGAACCCTTTCTGCCGGCCCCTCGGTGGAAGGTTGACTCAGCCGATTGGGAATGGTATCGAACCCTTACTCACATGACATGGGCAGACATGTCTGCTCTAAGCTTAAATGATGCTGTAAAGTATTTTACAGATTTTCTAAGTGATGCCGCTTCTAAATGTATTCTTGAAGCGAGCGGTATAGGTTCCAAACGTGTTCCCCGGTGGAACAATGCATACAGGAAAGCGCAGAGAAAGCAGAACAAGGCATGAGGTATGCTTTGCGATTCTCCAACAGCAAAAAAACCTCGAAAATTTCAAGCACACTAAATCCCAAGGAAAGAGAACACACCGACAGGCAAGGCGAGAGAGCTGGGCAGGCTAAATCCGCAAAATATCACCTGTGTTCTCTGTTCTAGAAAGAGAGGCCTCCCTCCATCCAAATTCTGTAATTGACCTGCATGGTCAGCGGTTACCTGTAGAGGCAGAGCATAAATTCCTAGGCCTGGTTCTGGACTCAAAGCTAACTTTTGAACCACACATTAAATGTCTTAGAAACAGGAGCATGAAAACAATGAACATTTTAAAGGTACTACTGTCCTGCACTATGTGGAGTAGTGGCAAAAAGTGTCCGATGAATTTGTATAAAAGCCTCATATACACGCCTAGATCACGGGGCCATAATTTATTAGTCTGCCACACCAAGGGCTTTGAAGATGCTGGACTTTGCCCACCATCAAGGTATCTGCCTTTCTACAGGTGCCTTCAGAACAAGCCGTGTTGAAAGCCTTTGTGTCGAGTCAAACAAGTGGTCACTTCACTTTCAGAGGACCTATGTAGCCTTTGTCTATTTTTTTAAGTAAGTGTGAACAATGCACATCCCACATAACCTACCATAAATGTTCTGTCCCACTCTCGTCTCTTTCATAATCGTCCTGCAGTGAGAGGTCATGTAGGAGGTCTGACGGAGAAAATGGATGTCCCACTCTTTGAGCACCGTCAATATTCATGTCTGAATTTTTTCAGACACATCTGAGTCTTACGATGGCGTGTCTTATGCAGCGGTCAGCCCATCTTTTTCGGATGCTGGCATTTCACGCCCTGACACAAGCATCTTTACAGCCAAAGCTTATGCGATATTGGCAGCTGTTAAACACGTTAAAGAACTAAATATATCCAGGACAGTTATATACACAGACTCTCTAAGCATTGTAAAAGTCTTGAAATCACTTGAAAAAGCACAAAAATCCTGCAATTGCATCGCTTTATTTCATTTTTTGCACCACTTGCATCTCCAAGCAGCAGGTCGTCGTAAGCTGGTTGCTAGGGCACAGAGACACCGAGGCAATGTACTGGCTGACTAGTTGGCCACATCCATCTGTAAAGATCTTGCCAACTCATCCATGGCTGACCCTGCAATGGACATGAAGTCTTATTTACATAAAAGGCTAAGAATGTACTGGCAGCGCTTGTGGGATGCCCAGACTCACAAGCTTCATTTAATCAAGCCAATTATAGGTAACTGACCATCCACTTCAAAATCTAGGCGAAGTGATGTCCTATTGTCGAGACTGAGAATAGGACACACTTTTGACACACATAATTACCTCTTGTCTGGTAGTGAACCTCCGATCTGTGGTAGATGTGGGGAGGCACTGACTCTGCTTCATGTCCTACTACAATGTTGTGAGATAGTCGGAAAGGAAAAAGCACTTTTTTAAAGCATGTTATGAGATTGTTCCATTTTACCCTGCAATATTTTTAGCTCGCGAACTACTCTTTGATCATCAGTGTGTTTTAAATTTTATAAATGACGCCGCTATATTGAAAGTCGTTTGCACAGGGGATTCATGGCACATCCTCTGCAGGAGGATGCTGCGGTAGAAGTATGATGTTTTTAATGCATTAAACCTCCAGGCTCTTGCTTACAAAGGTCTTTGCGAGGCAGTAGTGCCCTCGTATTGTCTCACCTTTTCTATATATTTCACCGATCGCACAGTTTTAACTCATTCAAGAAGTTTCACTTCACTGCCATAATTTTATTACTTATATAAGTTTTATGCACTTCTTGTGCACAGGTCCCTTATACAGCCACCTTACACTATCATTGATCACTCTCTAACTGTTGTCGTGGCGCTCTTTGGCCATCACTGGCCCTTGCGCCACTAACCACCATACATCATCATTCCTCACTTTTCGAGCATACTTCAGAATCCTTGTCTTGGATGAGAACAGAACAGTTTGTCTTATAAAAGTGCTGATCACTGATAAAACATTGCGAACACACTATTCAGCAGTAAAGAACTCAGAAATAGTTATTTGAAAGTGCAAAAGGATTTCTTGCACTGTGATCCCTCTTGAGAAGCATCATTGGGTAAACTACATCACAGAAAGCATGTGCTACTAATTAGTTATCTTCATTTTACAGGTTTTTCCAGTGCTGCTTCAGCAACTTCCTCTGCAGGAAGACTTCGAAGAAAATGGAAGTGTGTTCCATTGCATCTGCTACCTCTATGGACTTGGACATGAGGTGGTAGGTGCATTTTAATTTTTCTTGCTGTCAATACATTGATAACATTGTGCACACGAAGTATTACGGTTCATAAATTGGGTACTAAAATTAAAATGCATTGCTACCATAAAAAAATTACCAGTATGCGTGAGGTGACCTGTGACATAACACCGTTGGTCTCATCTTTGTATCTCATTACATATTTTTAAGTGAAGCTTTTATAACTCGAAGATTTCAGCAACGTACACAAAAAATGTGGCCGCAGCGAGCGTACAGAAATGCCAGTCACATGCGTATGTGTATGCGCCATTTTCCGATAATTGTGCTCTCTCGATCGTGGGCTTGTCAGTGATCAGCCATTTCTGACATGGCAGTCTGATCCGAGGTGACTTGTCATTTCACGTTGCCACATTTCATTGTTGCCTTTATATGGCCGCATGACCATCGTTGCCTGTAGCAATTGAAGTGTTGCACTGCTAAGCACGGGGATGAAGGCATGGAGGAAGGAAACAGTTAGGAGGGAGAATAGCACACTGCGATAGAAAAAAAAGAAAGGCACATGCACGCCAAGCTTCACTTGTCCCCTTTTTCCCAATAGGGCAAGGGCTCCTTTTTCTTTTCTCTAATTAGCTGGGACACGCTGTATACCTAAGGGACACTATGAGAGGTAACTGGCCACTCCTTCAAGCGCGACCAGATAAAGTGGCATTCCTCGAATGACTTTTTCATGATTCACCAAGGAACAAGTGGCTTAGCAGCTTATAATTGTGTACTTCGGACTGTCATCACATGACGCACCGATATTGAATTAACAAAATGTAGTACACTCTTTGTTAACAAACACCTGTGCATGCTATTTTCACACCCACATTTCTGCCCATCTAGAGGCAGCTTGTAGTACTTTTGTGAAACAGCAGCGGTCTCAGTGCAGAGAACACAATTTCTTTCAATGCCCATGTGGTTAGATTTAGGTGCACGTTAAAGAGCCCCAGGTGATCAAAATTTCCAGAGCCCTCCACTACGGCGTCTGTCATAATCATGTTGTGGTTTTGGGACGTTAAACCCCAACAATTATTATTATTGCAATTTCTTTCACATTAGCTGAAATGAGATTTCTTTTAATGGCAATACATCTGTTTTCAATGCATGCAAAGTCTTGCAGTCAAGTTTTGATTCAGGAGGGCGGCTTTTGGAGCTGCAATACTAGCAACTCATCATAAGATGTACATTCGCCGAACTATCATTCCAAAAGCAGGCAGTGCTGTCGTGTCGCATAGCAGTGCATTTTGGCAATTTATTTTCTGGTAGATGAACATCTGTATCTACATGTGCCATGTTCTTGCATGTGTTGCTGGTATAGCTGTAGGGAGACCTAATCTAACTTCCTACAGTAGCACAGTATCCTATTCATAGCTTTACACGGAACTGAAAGCCTCCTTTTTTATTTTCATGTGCCATTGCGTTAAACATACAGGTGGTGGCCTGGCTTATGTACAGGGTGTTTCAAGAAAAAGTCCGAAAGCCCTAAAATATAAGGGAAATGCAATATTTGCTCGCCGCTTTCATAATTACTTTTTCTGTGCCAATCCAAAATCAGGCAGGAGTTCAGGGGAGATGGAAGCTTGAAGAGATGAAAAATTTGTGAACACGGGGTGCCACTGGAGCCGACATTTCGACAGGCGGACTTGTCTTCAAGGCTGCAACTGTTTTCCTTAGCACATGTGTGTATGTGCTTCGTACCCTCTCCTCCAACCCAAACAAAAGAGGAGGAAAGGGCAACTGCGAAAGTGGGGTTGGCGGTGGGGGAGAAAGGAGAGGCCGACGTGCTGAATTGGGGGAGTCATGGGGAGAAAAGCGGTATTCACATGAGGGAGAAATCCACGGGGGATAAAGGTAGAGCTTAGTGATGTCAGCTGACGGGAGGAATTCCCCTCAAAAGTCCCCTGCTCACACGGACGAGGCGAACGGAGAGGGAAACCAGACTGCTCTGGTGGCTTGTACAAGGCTATTGAGAAGTGCGCTGCTGCCTTTGGCAGAATGTGCGTGAAAGAATAACGTCGCTGAGTATTTCACGTGCTCTTGTTGTCACAAGCCCGGACTGAAAAAATGTACCATTCTTCACGAGGTCATTAACGGTGGCTTTTTTTTTTTCCTCTGCTGAAGAAATTGTGCACTGCCTTTAGAATCAGTCAACTTTGGTTCTAATCTGTGAGACTTTGGTCATGTAGTCGAGTAATAGGAATTGAAATGCGTCTTTCGATGTTGGTCGGCTTTGTGTTAACGAAGAAGTGCAGTTATCATAGTTTTTTTTTCTTCACGAGAACGGAAGAAATGTTGCATCTTGATGCTTGACAGAGATCTAAAATTACATATAATGAGCCTGAGCCTTCTGCAGCCTGAGCCTTCTGCAGCCTGAGCCTTTCCTGCGAAGAGCCCATTGCCACTGTGAGATTTCCAAAAAGCAGATGTTGATAATTTTAGCAGAGCGATGAAATCTAACTAATTTCATAGGTAAAACTGAAACGCAAAATAGCACAATTGCCAAACTCTTCCAAGATGTCCAGAATGAGCGAGAGTCATTGCATAAACCATTGATTGACTTTATTCGTTGGTGTGTAGGCTGTGCTTGTGATTATAGTGCACATGGCGCACATAGGTTAACGAAAAAAAAAAAAAACTAACACTACTGCAATCATTATCGCAAACAGTGACATTCTGTTTGTCTGCTAGTTTGCTCATCTGCCCTTTGGTTTTGGTTAGCGGTGGATTTGGTCGAATTCCTTAACTGCGCAATAATTACCATAGGCCACTTTTTCAAAATCTCAAAGCGGCAATGGGCTCCTTGAAGGAAGGACTTCGATACTTCCATGTGAGCCAAGCGTGTGTCTCTGCTAATCAAAAAGTTAAGTTAATTTTACAATTAACTACTGTTGTAATTGATGTCTGTCACTGCAGAAAATGCAGTTATGAAGGTTGTGAGCAAATGTTTCATTTCTCTTATTTTTGAGCATTTTCACACATTTCATGAAACACTGTGTGTGCATGTGTATAATGTATGTATAGTCACAAACACTCATGTTTTCATACTTCACGTTGTTTGTTGCAGTTCATCAAAAATATTCCTTCCATTCTTCGCATCGTCCTGCGGGTCATCCACACTGACCAAATCAGTGAAGGTTGGTTCATCCGGAACTATTATTTACAGCATTGCCTCAATTTTTTTACCTGTTTTTTTTTTGTGTGTGCTTGCAGTCCATGTTGGAATTGCACAACATGTAGTGTCACAGCTGGCATTAACCTGCGCTCATTATTGTGCTCTGTATTGCTGTCTTTTAGGTAGTAGTAATTATTGCATTAACGACATAGCACCTTGAGTCGCTACAATCATAGAAGGCATGAAGTGATGCTACTACACAACATTTTTTGTTGAAGAATGCCACTCTATGGTGACACTGTCATACAACCAGCTGAAATAAACATTAAACATTTGCATACCAGTGTAACCATTAATACTAAAATAATCTTCATACCCCAATGGTCAAACTTGCCACTGAAAAACAATGAAAATTTCAGTTTGTGTCATAAAATCGCTCCTGCTTCCATTACCGAGAATACTTTTGACCTGTAAATTCTGTGACCGAAGTGTGCAGTAGCAGGTTAGAAACCATGCCTATTCACCATACCCTCTTCCTACAAAGCACTCGTGACCCTTGTGCCCTTGAGACTCCAGGTAGAAGTAATACCCCTGTCACACTGGAGGTGTTAATGTCATTAGGTTCGAATGTCATTCGGCGCTACGAATGCCATTCGATTCATGGCGGTGCTACACAGGAAAAAGTAATGTCATTCGTTCATGATATCAATGTCGATAATTCAGGAAAAAATGGCTGGAAAAGTTGAGGGAGGTAAATGTAGAGTGGCATGAAAGCGAGGTTCCTTATTTTAAAAGGCATGTGCGAAGTCGCATCGCTGGATAAACACGGATAAAAATTTCATATTGCAGGATATATGGCCACCATAAGCCAAGACGACGCTTAGCCAGTAGCCACAGCCAATAGAATGGCTGACATGGCAGTACCGCTATTCTAGGCACTGTAGTACCGCTGAACGACGACGCTAAGCTGCAGCAAGTAAAACATTTAGTTGCTTTGTACTTAGCGTCGCAAGGAACGCGCATAAGCCAGAAGAAGAGATTTGACGGAAACTCAGAGCGTTCCGCGTTTGTTCGCTTTCAAAACGCGGTCTCGCACGCGTCCATGCGGGAAAACAGCTTTCAACGAAACTGCGCACAATTGTCTTCTCATAGCCTTATGAGAGCAAACATCTCCACCTCGGTCCAGTGCGCTCGTGCAGTTCATTCCATCGCTGCAGATACACATGCACACAGGCGTCTGTTTGTTTACATTATGGCCGACCGTGCCGGCGGCCATAATGTGGAGAGTAAAAACATTTCGCGACAGCCTTCCGTACACCTGTGCTCGTTAAAATCACAGACGCCTTTAAAAAAGCAACATTAATTGCGTGTTTGCACGAATGCATGTCAAATTAAGAATACTAAATGACACATTTTAAGTAGTCTCTGGTGTAGAGACTATACATTCGGTTCGGCTTCCACACCGAATGTGTTTTTCGAACTCATTCGATTGCTTAAGTCATTGGTCTGTAATGACTTTAAATATCACTGTGTTGCAGCCGCATAATGTCATTAGGTGCGAATGTCATTCCATTCGAATGACATTAAAACGTCCAGTGTGATAGGGGTATAAGCTTAATCTGCACCAAGTACCTCAAGCCATAAGGTAGTCAGATCTTCGTTTGAGTCAAAATATAAATCATATAGTTAACAAAATTAATCAGACACAAATCACCTTGTCAACGTTAGCATTATAATCATCAATGTACGGGGGAAAAGGTCAGGCACACCGCTGTCATGTGGTCGCGCCTGCGTTGAGCAGACCGAAAGATGCGTGAATGAGCGGCTTAGAGAACATAACAAGGTGCAAAAACGTGCCGATAGTCACCTGGCTGTCCACTGTAGTTATTGTGGTTGTCTACCATATTTTCATAGCACAAGCATCATTTATTGCAACAGAGAATTGTCCACTCACTTGATTGTTGAGGCAGCTGAAATGAAATTTGGTTGAAACTTGATGGTTTGCTTGATACAAATGGTTGAGTAATGATTGACTTGGCAGGTGGGCTTTTTTTCTTCGGTTCCCTTGTACCTGTATATGTATGCGCATCTCGCAGTAAACGTTCATTTGAAATAAGCTCTTGTCACTTGTCCTTTCTGTATCCGTCCTTCGTAAAGTTTTGCGCTCCCTACAATGATGGATCATTACCCACTAGCCCGTTCAAATTGTCTGTTAATTTTAAGTCCCCATCGGTATACTTAGTTGACACATCAGAACCAATTAAAAAATGTGCAACGTGTTCTATCACGTCTATATACAGTCATCAACAGAACATTACATGAATTGAAGTGTCTGTTGGACTCAACACATTACATCACTGCTGCAGTACTACAGCCAATGGCCAATTTTTCGGACATGCTTGAAAATTCTAATGCTTTCGCGGCACCACCACAAGCCCCATAGATTCAATGCATAAGAATGTCTGAAATTTTGGATGCTGAAACTCTTCGGCATTCGATTTTTTGGACTTTCTGCTCAAATTGCAGGTCCGAAGTGGTATTAGTTGAAGCCACCACTTCTACCACATCAGTCATCGAACAGGCTTGAACCAGCGCTTTGACGAGTCACTCAGTTTGTGGCTGCCGTGGCGTCCGAAAGTCAGCTTTGCCGCAAACCCAGAGTGTTATGGGGCGAAACATGCTGAGAATCTGAAGGGGCCACTGTTACTGCGCTGTGCAGCAATGTCTATGATGAGCACCAGAAATGCACGGAGGTATGATGGCAGACAGCAGACAGTCCAGTCCGATTTAATCACTGAGAGCCCTATTATAAGCATCTTCAGCTAACTATCTGATAGCACATGTGGCTTAGCGCAATTGTTAACGTATTGCATGCTTTTAACTGGCAACAACCCAAGCGCACTGCACCACCATTCACTGCTGCCTCTTTGTGCAAGACCACTAAGTGCACCACACAGGCACGTTGCTTTCAGGAGCGAAAGCATTTCACAATCACCGCGCCTGTGTGTGGTCAAGAACTGAGTGGACATGAAGACCACTCACAGCAGACATGTGTACAGTACAGCAAGTGCCTCGGCAGTGACGGCATGAGCTTAGTAGGTGACGTACTGCGCACAACTAGGAACAATTGGCTCCATATGACAGCAAATGCAGCATTTTATTGAAGCGTCAGAGATTTTTCATACAGTAGCATATCGCTTACACACACACACGCACCGGGGAAAGCTGGACAAGTTGTCCACTGTCACACCACAGCATTTGTGTTCTGCGTCATCGTTTTGAAATGCTCCTTGGGAAAGCAACTGTGTGAGAGAGCCGTAATTTTTTCTGCGTATTGGTGGTATCGGTGGCACTTGTGACAAGACACAAATCTGCAATCAGTGATTGGCACGTAGCTAAGCTGGGTTCCCGGCAGGTGTCGAAGGTATTCACAGGAGCTTGTGCGAGCACCAAAATGCCTGATAAGTGTACTGGCAGGCCTTGCGAGCTATTTCGGTTATGGCTGTGGTGATTTGACCGCTTGAGCTAAGTAAAAAAAAAGCATGAATTCATTTTTTCGGATGATTCCCCAGCCCCTGGGGAGTCCGAAAAATCGGACATTGACTGTACTAAGCTTTACCTCTTTCTTTCCACCCACTCATCATTTTTCCCTTTTAATTCTTGTGGTTTACAGTGTTTATAGTGTTCATCTGTGGAAAATGATAGGTGTAACCTTAAGAGACAGGAAGAGAGCAGAGTGGGTCAGGGAACAAACGGGGGTTAAGGACATCATAGTTGAAATCAAGAAGAAGAAATGGATATGGGCCGGGCACGTAGCACGTCGGCAGGATAACCGGTGGTCATTAAGGGTAACTGACTGGATTCCAAGAGATGGCAAACGCGTGAGGGGGAGACAGAAAATTAGGTGGGTAGATGAGATTAAGAAGTTTGCAGGTATAACGTGGCAGCAGAAAGCACAGGACCGGGTTGATTGGCGGAACATGGGAGAGGCCTTTTCCCTGCAGTGGGCGTAGACAGGCTGATGATGATGATGAGTGTTCATCTAACAGCCAATCATTTTAGAATTATCAATTGAAGAGTGGAAAAAGCTACCAGATCAAATTGGTAATGAATGTAGCCCTTTGAAATTCAAGCAGCTATTGACAGTTCATCTGAAGAACCTATAATCAGTTATGCTATTTCTAAGTCGTTCATCATCTGGATAAATGTCTACTTGTTTTTCATCTTATTGTATTGTAAAGTTATGTAAGGTGTATTATATTTGTATCATTGCTCGTTTTGTAATACCTTTAAAGGGCCATTGAAGCCATCGACAATTATAAATGAACAAGCACAGCATGCAGATTGCATGGTAGCAATCATGTGTGCAAAGTACAACTCTGTGTTGCAGAAACGGCGGAAATTTCCTACAGAAAAGTATGCGGTTTCTTCTCAAGAAAACTGTGCCTCAAGCGAGAGGCAATCAAACGCACAAATGCGCTACGTAACATGCACTGGTTGGAACGTCACTGACCACAGCACGTGACTTTGGTTCATCATATCACACTTGCACCCCAAAGCAAAATAGAAAGAAAAGTTTTTAAAAAATGGAGGTAGGGCTTGTCACATGAACGTGATGCACTCCCTTGGCTCCAGCTAAGGGAGAATGCAGAGAAGGCCTGCTGTTCATTTACAATAGCTGAGGCAAAGGGGGAAAGTGTCCCTGTTGACAGTGGTTCTCGCCTCCTTCTGACTATGTGGTAACAGTACGATACCTTCAATAATTAATGGTGGGTCTTGTTTAACACTCACAAGCTCTAAATGGCATAAAGTTTTTAAAGTGCACCACATTCAAGTAAATGTCAAAATTAAGTGCTTCATAATAAAGTAATAGCTCACAAATCACAAGAAAAGCATAAATAAATAATAGTGACTGGTTAAGGTAAGATGCGGCAGTACAGTCTCTTCCAAAAATTTTATGCAAAATTGAATGTCAACTGGAGGAGCATGCTAGAAGGCATAGTTGCAGGTTGAGGTGCTGCTGCCATGCTCTCGATTCTGCACTTTCTTTCACTTAAAGAGAATAAATAATGTTTTGCAATAAATTTAGTTCTCTTGGGTTGTTTTCCCCCCTCTTCAAATAGTCTGTACTAAAAGAACTTGTGAGAGCTCCACCACTCTTTCTCCCTCTTTAATAAAATAATTGACGCTTTGCACAGCCTTTCACTTCACTTAAATAATGCTTGTACATATGAGAAATGCAGAGTGCAAGGACGTATAAGCAGCCCCTCGGCACATTAACACTGTTATCACTACCATGCTCACAGTATGGACTGCATGTGCAGAGTTAAGTAGAGGGTTAAAAGAGCTTAATTAAGAGACACAGTGTACAGTGCATTTCGTTTGGCTGCAAAACAACTCAGCCAAGTGTGTAAACCTTTGCACTCTGCAGCAGAGCTAAGGCAGCCTTTTGCTGCTGGCACAACCGTTAGGGGGAGCGGTCAGTAAATCTCATTGCTGTAAACCTGCCTAATCCTTTCATTGGACATTGACAAATGCTGGCGGCTTCCATCAGTCTCTTCTCATGTGCTGTCTAGTTTCATGGCTTGCAGTGCCACTGGTAGTACTTTCGATCGTGCCATTGTCGTCAGACTATCGATAGTTGCCAGGAGCTGTTCCTGTTGCGCAGCAGTAATTGCCTCCCATGTTGCATCAAGTCAATATGTCGCCCTCTCATATTGTTCGAACACAAGCTGAGAACATCGAACACAATACTAAACTTTGCTTATGGTCGATGTTTCGCCATTAAAGTAAAGCCAACATTTTAGGGTGTTTTTTTTAGAGCACGCATTACTGTGATTTTGATTTCACTTTTTTTTTTAATTGCAGAGACAAGGATCAACCTGTTTCATTTGATCAAGTCGCTGAGTTTGAGCATCCCACAAGAGATTAAGGCCATCCTGCAGGCATGCACTCATGAAGAGCAACAAGCATTTGATGCTGTCTTGAAAGCTTCTTAATTTAATTATGCCAAAGTTATAGTTAAATTGTTCAAGCATGAGCAAATAAATAAATTTCTATCATTCTTTTGCTTTTTTTTGTGATACACTGCTTCCTTATTTTTTTACTTTTGCATGAAAACACTTCTAGGTCTCAGCGGTAAAAGATATAATCACAGTAAAACAGCACCAGTGAAAACAACAGACCAGACGAGGAGAAAGGCACATAACGCAAGTGCCTTGTGTTACGTGTCTTTCTGCTCGTTAAGTCTGTTGTTTTCACCGGCGCTATTTTACTGCAAATATGAACCAACTAGCTCAAAAGTACATCTTGAAAAGAAATAAGTTTAAAATAAAAAAAAAGTGTACTTACCATCATTGGGCCAGTCAGGTTCTTGCAATTAATTGTCGATACAATAGATGAGAAGTGGAAAATCTTCAAGGCCTGCAGTTGCCTCAGAAGTGTTGTTACACCCACTGAGGGAAGTAAAAAAAGTGTGTCACTCTATTCGAATCTCTGAAAGTGTAACTTTAGTAGATGTGCAAAACAAGCATTCTTGATAACAGTCTTTCATTTGTTAGCCATCTTGGTCTTGTATTTTTTTTTCTAGCATATTTTTTATATTCTGCGTGTGAATGTGCATGTGTGGATACAGTGCTCACCAATCGAAATGCAACAGTCCAAGTGCATGGCAGCCAGAAATTCTTGCATCACCATTAACTGCAAGGGATACTGCCAGGCTAATGTAGTGCGTTATTTGATGAAAGCGAGAGCCTCTGTGATGCTTTGTGACTGAATTTGGTTCCCCACCAATCACTCAGCACGCTCATGTGGCACAAAAAGCCCGTGTGGTCTCAGTATTGTGTTTCACTCACTGAGTGCTGTACATATGCTCGTGTGCGTGAGTGTGTGTTTCAATTGTGGCGCCAAAATGTCCACGAGCATGAAAGAAGCTTAGATAAACTGCACCAGAAAATATGCAAAGTACAATGTACGTACATGTGGGTTACTTCTATGATTGCGTTGATGTGTAATTTAAACAGAAAACTTGATTTCACCATGAAGAAAGTGAAATATGAAAACTCTGCTGAGAAGGCAGTTTATGAATGGGTAAAAAAAATGTAGAAATGTGATACCCCTGCACTGTCATTTGTACAATACTCACTCAATATTTGACATCTAATGGATGTCCTGTTTGTCTCTGAAATGGTGCAAGGATATGTGGGCATAATTTGGATGTCCCATGTGCAAAGTGTTTTCACTGTGGTGGTCATAATGAAAATTATCTATACTCGGCACAAGACCGACCAAGCATACATGCCAAAACCAAAGAAAGTAGGTAAGGATAGGCTTACTTTAATGAGGAAATTTTGCTCTAGGTGACATGTTTACTGCACTGTACATATTTAAGTATACGTGATTTCATAGAAAATGATGAACAATGCCAGCAGCCAGCATACCTGTAGGGTTAGTAAAGGTGGGAGGGGTGTCTTTTGGGTAATGAGCGTTCGGTAATTTTGGGTGCTTGCCTCCCCACCCCCACCCCCCTGACTGACAAAAGTGGGGAGGGGGCGAAGCCCTCTACATTTGAAAGATGTCACTGTAGATCTGTACGCCGGTCCCAAAATCGCCGTTGGCGGCGCGCCGGTATTTTCACCTCCGGCGGCGGCGCGTGAACGGCGCGGGGTTCATCGGATCGGCGGTGGCGCGGGAGGGGGGAGGAGTAGATTCGAGAGTTGGTGGGGTGAGAAACTTGTCCCTCCAATTTCAAAAAAGAATCTCAATGAAAAGCGAAGCTGTGAATGTGATAGCAACATGTCGTAATGTTGTACGAACTATGGCTAGCAGCTAACTTTCTCATCCAATCTCGCGTAACCCTACAAAACGCTGCTGTATTGAAATACGGCCGCTCCCGGGAGAGAAGCGGTTTTCGTGCAATTTGTCGCATCAGTGGTCACAGCACGAAGCGGTGAGATCACAGCGCATAGAAGGGTATACGAGCCTTTTGCTGTCTGCCGTCATAGTGCGCGCGCCAGCGCTCTCGACCGCGCCCATGCATAGTGAATGTTCGCACTTTCTATTCAAGACACGCAGCCCCCCTCCCCCGGCGTCCTTTCATGCTCATTCACCTAGCGAAAGACGGGCGAGCCGTTTCCTTTCTGGTTGAGAAGCAACCGACGGCAAGCTTCGCACGCGGGCTGATGTAGAGTTACTGTAAAGGTAGCATATACAGTAACTCTAGGCTGATGCTATCGCATGCGCCCTCCGTGTGTCGGAGATGGCCAGCTTGTTCCATCTCTACTTCAGCCGTGTTCCTCGCCAGCGCTCGCCAGCTTTTACTCGCGGGTAGAACATACGATGCGCGGAGCGATGTTATCAAGTTGAACTTTATACGGAACGTGGCGGCGACGGTGAAAACCTGTCCAGAGTGACCATATAAGCAATAAAAAATTAAGAAAAACCGTGGATGCGAGCTCACCTTTTTTCTGGAGAGCTACATTGTCTCCCGCTGTAAAGTGTTCGTCTTTTGAAAAAATCAAATAATCCTGCGCCTTTTCCAGTGGTTTCGTTCTCGCCTTCACTACCCTAGCTTCTTACAGACAATATCTCGTCGCTGCTAATTATTTTTTTATAAAGCACGCGTACAATGTCAGCACTAAGCGTTGAGCCTACCAGGAGTTAGCGCTTGTCGGTTACGCCCTGTTATCTCCGCTTGCGCTGTCAGGAATGCACAAAATGGAGCGAAACCACTTGATCGCGCACGATGGTCATGCGAGACAAGGAAGAACGCGTGGGCGACTGCATGGCAAAACAGGGTGGGAGACAATCCACAGGTGATATTTCTCGTATATGGACCAGTCGAGAGTATGTACACCAAATATGTCGGTGAATCACCGTTCTGGCGTGACTAAGTGCGCCAGAAAGACGAGGAACGCCAAGAGAGAATAGCGCGCTCGTTCTTTAACAGCGAAGCTGTTCTAACTCGGCGTAAAGTGTCTGACGTTGCCCGAAAACTGTCTTCATCATGAACGGGTATGTGCCACAGAATTTGGACAAATCCAACTATGGTGTGGCCTGTAATAACCCTGATGTGTGAGAGAATGAGTACAGTGAGAGAGGGAGAAAAAGAGAGATAGAGAGAGGCGGAAACAAAGATGTAAAGAAATAAAAATTATTCACGAGGACGGTTTTCTAACCCGCCTAGCCTTGATCTGAAGGCGAGAGTCCTACCACTCGGCTATTCAGGCGCGCCTGCAGGGCATAGCATAGCCTTGTATAATAGAGTGTAGCAAGGGGGTCAGAAAGGGAAGTAAGTATCAGGAGGAGAGATGTGATGGTGAGAAGGAGGGAAGAGTAAAACGTAGCACAGAAAGAATGAGAGAAATAACGCGAAAGAAATGCAGAATGAAAAAGAAAGAGAGAACATCAATATTCCACGCACATCACAGGATTGGAACCGCCTTCCCGGAAGCATCGCCGCCATTGAAGACCGTCAACTGTTTAAAACAGCATTAGCTAACACTGTATAAATAGGAGCCGAAGAACTTGTATTTTCCTTACTGTTTGCTGCATTTTTTGTTTGCTTTTACTTGTTTTATTTTTACTCACTCCCCTCTGTAATGCCTTTGGCCTTGAGGGTACTAATAAATGAAATGAAAGAGGGAGAAAAAAAGATAGAAAGAAAGGAAACAAGCATCGTGTCGTCTAGCGACCAGATACCGCACCACCTGGCCAAACCGCGTACGCGCAGTAGCTAAGCCAAGCCTACCGACGTAGATATCGCGCGCAACCTCCGGTCTTTAGTGCATAACCTGGCTGCGCCAGATCGAGAGTCATGGGGCGTCCGAGGGAAGTGCGTACTTCCGAGGAGAAAGCCGCGCATCTTGAAGAGACGTGTCGGTGGACGGGGAGTACGAGCGGCGATGGGCCCATGCTTCGCTGGGTGTGTCCAGATAAGATCGAACACGAGGTCCCGGTCACCATTCCCGATTGTGATGAAATTTACTGTGGGCCTAGGCATTACACCCAGAACAATGGTTTCGCAGTTAGTTTTGCGAAAAAAAATTTTGTTCGCCTGAAAAAAATATATACAAATTTCGGCCGCAAAAAACGCTTTTCCGCCAATTTCGCGATTTCTGAATTTTGAGCGCACCTAGGGAAAAAACGGTGCACTCCTTCGTCACAATATTTATTGCCCTTAAAGAACAAGTGAAATACAATCTTATTAGTCTATTATTTCCCTTGCTTGTTGAAGCACTTTTGGAGAAAAAAATCACAAACTTGGCAAATTGCACAAAATACCTGTATTTTAGAAATTTATTGCTGCAAGGAAGGTAAAGTGAGGATAATAAAAATCGGTACATATTACCTTTGATACCTCCGCTCTCGTTTAAAATAATTTTCGTGCTTTTATCGCGCTCCGTTTTACTTGATAATTGGGCTATCTAAGTAATTTACCAAAAACGCCGAACTTTGAAAATGTTTTTCTCAAAGAGGCAATTTTTAATTTTTTTTTTAAATCCCTCTGATTGAAGTCAAGGACGTCATCTCCCAAAGTGCAGAAAAAAACGTTGCATTATTTTTGTTGCTAACAAGTTATAGTGCGTCAAATGTGACCACGCCAGCCTAGCGGCCGCGTCGTTCGTTATGTGCTGAAACTCGGATATAAGTTGCTAAAAATACTTGTACGTGTCATAATCACAAATTAGCAGCTCCACACCAACAAATGCTTAGCCCGGTGTCATGCATGGTTCAGCAAGCTTTGTCTTGGGATCAGCCGCTTGACAAACCCGCAGCAGCGGCCGCTCGATGCTGCGGGCACTCGCATTACATGAGTGCCGCTTCGACTGCGGATGAGCTCCGCTTGAGCGCCAAACTATGCTCAGAGGACAAACGAGAGAATGAATGCATCACTGTGAAAGTTAAAGGCCGTTAAGTGCCAACAAATGACATAATATGCAACGAAAACTCTGCCGTCAATTTCCCAGTGAACGCCTTCAATACAGCACGGATGTATTTTTTTCCCCTGCTGTTATGCCCGAAGCCGCATAATGTCGTGATAAACGCTCGACTTGCGTTGACTGTTCTATCTGCGGAGGCACAACAATACAGTATTGTAAAAGCGGTTCTTTAATGAAATAAAGGACTTGGACACACTTCTTTTCACAGCCGGCTGACTCAAGCGTTCTGGCACGAGATGAACAACTGCAGTTCGAGTTGCTCAACCATCGGAAGCACGTATGACAGCTTTCTTTAGATGTCAATGGCTTTCTTTTGTGTCATATGTTGCTCATAGAATGAACCTAATTATCTTTAGGCCATCAGAAGAGAGAAAGCAACACATGAGCGCACTACTGGAGGCGCTCACTGGGAAATTGCTGGCAGAGCTTTTGTTGCATACTATGACATTTGTTGGCACTTAACGGCCTTTAACTTTCACAGTGATGCATTCCTTATCTCATTCGTCTTCTTAGCGTAGTTTTCACGCACAAGTGGAGCTCATCCACAGTCGAAGCGGTACTCATGCAATGTGAGTGCCCGCAGCATGTGCACTGCAAGGAGTGCACTTGCCAGCCAAAACTTTGTGACACAGAGATAATCGACATGCCCAAGAACCGAACGACTAGAGAAACAATTGAAGCGTTTCGAATTAAGGAAGGATGGCGATAAGTGCGTCAGCCAGGTGTATGTTCTGCTAACACATTCTGAATTTGCTTTTTTGGACGTAACATGACTCAGTGCATTTCTTTTCTTGTTTTTTTTTTGGGGGGGGGGGGGGGGGGGGGGGGTTAACACGTGCTTACCTGATGTATGCCATCGGTTATCATAGCGGTATTTCGTTGATCCACGCTGTTTGTGATAATAAGGGTGGTTTGTGGTGACGTGCTGCATATATAAGAATGTTCTTTCCGAAATAAAAATTTTCAGTTGCTAGTAAGCGCTCCGTCCTGTGTCCTTTCTAAGTCTTCGTGCCTATTGCGCTTGTTTCATTATGAGAAATGATGATAGTAAGATCACCCAGCTATGAATGGATGATAGTAAGCGCCCCGAAGTTGACTCTCTTGACTCTCTCTTGAGTCCGTGTTTGCACGTCCGGTCTTCTTATCGTGAATACTTAACAACTAGCTCAGCTATCTGTTACATTTTTTCTCCATGGTTGAAGCGCATTCCGTCCCTCTTATTTGTCTCGAGAGTTGTGAAAGCTTTATGACGTCAAAATGAAGCTGCAGAAGACAACCGGAAACAGAGGGCGCGCTGCTCGCCGAGCCCCGGCCTTCAGCCTCGGCTGAAATGGACAGTACATTACATAGACACATAGAGAAGAGCTCCCTTGGCGAAGTGAAGTACCTTATGTCCCGATTGCCCGTTCGGTTTAAAAGAAAAGACTAACGGCGGCGCGGCGTGGTCACTCCCGGGGCTTCGGCGGCGCGCAAGTCTAGGTCACTGTCCGCTGCTCCCTGGAAAATCCAGTTGATTCAACGTTTTCTTTCAGCATAGCAGTCGCATAATTATTGAACATTTATTACAAATCCCCTGCCTCTGCAGTGGAAGTTGTGTTTCATTCTTCACCACACGTACGGTGCAGTACGTTCTCTGTGGTACAAGCTGAATGCATGAAAACATCCGTAAATAGAGGGTGGGTGCTCGAGTCGACGTTTCGACGAGTGGACTTGTCTTCTTCAAGGCTGGAACGGATTTCCTTAGCGCTTCAATCCAGTGGCGTAGCCAGAATTTTTTTTCTGGGAGGGGGGGGGGGGGGGCTGGCATGTCAGCACACGCACACGCACACACACACACACACACACACACACACACACACACACACACACACACACACACACACACACACATATATATATATATATATATATATATATATATATATATATATATATATATATATATATAGAGAGAGAGAGAGAGAGAGAGAGTGTCAGTTCAAAAGCATATGCTTAACCGTGACTAACTATAACTCAAGTTCAAAAGTAAACAAAAGCTAGCGTGCGACGAGCCAAGGAGTCGAGCAGTCTGCAAGAGTGCTTGCGAGTCTACTTGCGGCGGATGGGATTGCAGAGCAGTTTTTCTCGGGAGTCTTTTTCGCCAACTGTGCAGGTGGCATTGAGCGGAGATCGACCAATGTCGCATACGCCCTAGTAAACGTCCAGTAGGGAGCTGCGGCTGTTGTTGCAAGCCGATGGTTTAAGACGAATGAACCACGACTCATAGTTCTCCTTTGCCCCACTTTCGTTCCCGAGCCAACGTCGGGGCATCATTTGAGTCGAAGCTATGTCCTATATGTGCAGGGGTGTGCATGGGTGCATATGTGGCGAAAAGTCTATGCCATTTTTTTAATAATTGTTCTGTTAAATTGGAGCCTTTCACAATAATGAATTCACCCGTATTTTAGAACATTTTTGCATCCAAAGAGATGTGCGCATCCTGCACCTGCGATTTTCTCATGGAAACGGAGTGCTTTCTTCGTTCCCAGCCCGCGCGGCACACCGCCATTTCATCGTTTTATAGCCCTGACACAAGGGCACTCTATAAAGTCCTTTACGTGAGGGGACATCTTCCGGAAAGTCCTTAATGTGCAGTGACACTGTTACAAGTTGCCACTCTAGCGTCGCCAGCGCGAAGTCGGCAGGTTAGGTCTTTCCGTACGCAAGCAAACACAGCGAAGAGATCAGAGACGTGTTTGGAAAACAAAAGAACAACTTTATTCTAGCGGTATCGCAGCTCAAGGAATTTCAGCAGTACAACACTTAAAGCAAACCAACATACGTATTTCTGAGCCATAAAACCCAACATAACTAACATACGTATAAAATCGATCAATCAGATTACAAGAGGCAGTATCACACAATTAACAAACATTAGTAGATATTAACTCAGGCTGTACATCTAGGTTAACAGCGGACGTTAATCGAGTTAACAGTAGCTAAAGATGTGAAAGTTCGAAAGTTAAACAGATCAAGGCATACGTGTGATGACCGGAAGCGTTGAGTCCAGGGTGTCGGAACGGCACGAAAACCGAAAACGAAAAACGAAAAAAACGATATTTTGGACCGGAACGAAAACGTAACCGAAACTTTATCTATTATTTCGTTCCGGAGTGAAAACGAAATTTTTTCAATCGTTTTTCGGTTCACGAAAAAATTTCGCAATCCGGAGCGACTGAGCTCGTGAAATGTGAGCATATCTTAGGGTACGGTATTAGCGCGTACCTCAGGCAGGAATTCCAAAGCAAAGATATGTTGAAATTGTGCGAAAAACGAAAACAGTGCCAACCAGAGATGTTTATATTAACGCAAGTGGATTTTTGCGCGCCTGTCACGCAGGCCAGCGTAGAGAGGGCATTGTCGGCGCCGAAGTTTGTTACAGCGAAAGCTGTTATGAGATCACAACAGCTGATTTTGGCGCCATAGTTTTCCACCGCCGCCGGTGTCCATGACCGCTAACGCGTGATATAAAAAAAAATGAATGAGAAACAAATTTCTAGGATCGGATGGCATTTCAACCTGCGCCCTCTGCGTGGCAGTCGGGTCTTCCACAACAGTGCCACGCTAGTGCTTCTATGCTTGCGAGGAAAGCGTATCCCCGGAGTCGGGGCTCTCCCGGTTTGGCGCGAAACCGGATCTGACGTTACCATAGGGAGGTACTCCCTGCCCCTAGACAGGTACTGTTGTAGCTAGGGAAAGATCCGACGATTCCTCGGCCTTGTCCCCAGCCTTTACTTGCCTATGTTCTACTGGTTCTACTCGGTACCCTCACCCCCTCACCGCAGTCGCCGGCTTTGTTTGAGTTATGCCTTCTTTACGCGGTGTGTTGATAGGTGACAGCCAGGTTAAATTCATGTGCAGGAGTCGCCTTCACTTGAAAACATCCGTCGAGACCTGCACATTTAGTTTTGGTGGTTTTGACGCTGTGCGAATGGCTGAGGCCGTCTCTGCGATGCACTTTCAGCGCGTAGACTGTTGTTTTGTACGTTGGTGGTAACGACGTTTGCGGTGCCAACGCGGACCCTCAAGATATATGCGACAATATAGGGGTACGTATTCTGAAATTGTGAGATGCTTGGCATCAGTCACTGAAGGTTGTATTTTCTTTACATTTTAGAAGTTAGTTCTGCTACTGCAGCACGATGTGGCCCCCGTGGTGTATACGTCTTCAAAGTGCTGCCACGTTGCTCCAGCTCTGAAGACGCCGATCGGAGCGCCAGATCAAGAAAACGCGCTTGCTGAACCGCAAGCTGACGGCTACGCTGAAACGCCTGCCGTGTGTTCGAATCTTGAACGCCGAGGCAAGTTTACGCTGACATACTGGTGCGCGCCGCTGAGGGAAATGCCGTACCGTCGTGGTCGGCACGCAGCTTTTTTTAAGAACTTTTTAGCCGCGCTAGTTGCTCATTGCTTGCGGTAAAGTGATGCGGTAGAGGTCTTGCGGGTTATAATACTGACATGCCGACCACGACGGTATGGCATATCCGTATTGCTGCACGGTAACCTGCACTGCCAACAGACCCGATCAAAGCGGTATGTAGATGCGTACCGTCCGCACCGCATTCTAACGAATTTTAAAACTTAGTTGTAAGTGCTCCTAGCAATTTTCTCCCGTGTATATGCGTTCATCTGAAATACCTGACTGTTGTTATTGACAAGGCGTTCACACGATGTTGAGATACAGGGAAAATACCGAAATGAAGGTGACAATGCACGTTAAGCACGTGCACACCTTTTACGTGCACACCTTTTAGTGATCTTGCATGTGGCCATTATACACAGTGGAAAACAAGGCCTTGAAATTTAATGCCCTTTCTTTAAGACGGTGACATACATGGACAGTGAGGATGCTTTTCAGTATTTAGATTTAGCGGAGTGAGGCAACGTGGTGCCATTTTTAGTAGAGGCATTTGAGAATACATGGCTTGCATGTGCCGTCACATGAGCTGGCTCGTATGTTAGAGACAATTTTGATAAACCATTCCAATGTCCGTGGAATGGTTCATCAACAATGGCAGTGGTAGTGACACAAGCATCCTAGCCTTTCTCACCGAAGGCCACTAATAGAGTAAGACAGTGTTTTCAAGGCATGGGAAAAGAAATGTTTGACTGAAACATCAGTATGTGGCGATACCAAATTCAGAAAACCGCCAGTGTCCGCATCTTCTCAGTGACAACCAACTCACTATGACGTTGTTAGGTAACTTTTGTTACCCTTGAATAAATGAAAGCCCACAAGTCACTGCTATCTCGATCTGTTTCAGTGGACGAATGAAAACCTGTCGACGAAATGGCTTCATGTATGTGAGGTACCTTTTGAAAAGGCAACAATTAAAATTAACGTTTCAGAACCACTATGGGCCCCTTGTTCACAATAAAGAATGCGAAGAGGGTGATTATTTATGGCCTAGGTGCCAGTGGGTGCTGGTGTATATCCTGGGTAGGTCAACACATGTACAGCTAAAGTAAGTTGCACACATACCACATTTGAGATCAGATGTATAAAGATTTTCTTCATTGTGATTAGAGCAGTGGTGTCCAAATTAATCGCTTGGTTAGTAATGAATAATTATCCACCAGTGTTTGAGCACGTCTTGCCTTTCTCAAGGCACTTTTATGGTGTTTTGTTGTTTGTTTGAACTTTTCGTTCCACTAATGTAGGATGTGTCACAGTTCACGCATTTTGTGGGTAACCTCCTGGAAACTATTTGTCTAAGGAGCACTTTGATTCTTTGGGAGGACAAACGGGAACAGCAAAAGTATGTGGGCATCCCATGGTGCAGGGAATAAGCGAGTCACTTGCAAGATTTTTTACACTAATTGTGTGAGAATTTCCCAGATGCCAAAAAACTAGGTAACATGACAGCTCACACATGTTAAAGACCTCTTGGAGCAATAAAAGTTACCAGGGGTAATCTACAAAATTCCACGCATGAACGTTGATACGACTTATATCAGTGAGACTAGAAACCTCAAACGAAGTTCATCGTCAACAAACAGTGCAGCAGTGTACAATAGACAAAGAAGGGAACGGTTGTCTTTGTTCCCTTCTTTGTCTGTTGTCCACTCCTACCCTTTTTGTTGAAGATGGATTAGCAATTAGCCCAATCTCAAAGCTTGCCTCAGACGAAGGATTCAACACCAATAGTCACACTCGTTCGGAGCTTTGGCAATTTTAGAGCCCTGTAAAAGCCTTTTATTCATCAATAGAGAGCCATTGGGTGTTTCCCAATATGCCTTACAAGTTTGCCATTGAAAGTTCTGTCTACGTTAATGCAACAGCTTAAACATAATAATTCTAAGTTAGAAACACAGACAACTAACTGGCTAGAATGTGCTATCATATCCTAGTGGAAATGGAAGGACCGTAATTATAGTGATAGAATCTAGCACACTTTTTGCAGTTTCAACAGGATTTGCATTTTTAAAATGTGTTTCAATGTTGCAAAAACCGTTTGTTGTGCAGCCTGGTGGACAGGCCTTCATACTGTGCAAAGGAGCGATTCGGATTGCTGTACAGTCCTTCTGTTCTTTACATGCACCATAATTCGTGCTTGATATTACAATCTATATTATTAGGCATCCCCACTTTATTCTATGCTTTTTATAAGGCAAAAGGAGTGATTGCTGAGAGGCGGCTTTGCCATCACTGTGACTAAGGGAACTGGCAACCTGTGTCAAGCCGTGGTGCTTATGCGCAGTGCGTATACATGCTGAGTGCACAAACACGAACCACAGCAACAGGGGCTGTATAAGCACAGTGTTGCTTTCTTATAGATAAGGCCTTGCTCGTTTGCTGGCGTATTATTGCTAAACTACCACTGTTTACAATGTGTTGTGTGTATGACTGAATTGGTGCGTAAAATTGTGATAAAAATTTCGAGCCATTCCATTTTGTGAAGGCAGGTTACCAGTGAAGCTGTCTAGCACATAACACACAAATATGAACAAATGTATGAACTCGTTTCTTGTTTGTATGATTGGTGGTAAATGTGATGAAAGGTACACACACACACATTTGTTGTCTTGATCGGTGGCTCATTATTTTTTGGTCATGGTGATGACGATGGCCTTATTGTTGCTATGATGCGCAGTGATCAGCTTGGTTACAACCTTGCACATGTTCTTAGCCAGAGTCTCATCTATGCCTGTCTGGTGGTGAGGTTTGTACAAATTGTGTCGCACAGGAAGCCAAAGCATTCTAACACAAATTGCATAACTACGGTGGTTTGTTTTTGTGTTTATATTTTTTCAAATTAGAGGGTAAAAATTGGGTGCTATTTTTCAAGCTGGTAATTTGAGAGAAATCACATTTTTCGTGGAACCATCATTGAACTGCAAGGTTTTAGGGGGGGTTTAGTTTAGAAATGCTACATGAAATACATTTACACAAATTGATAAGTCAAAAGGACAGTAAAGAGCCTTGATAACATCTAGGAAAAGACACATTTAATTCACAAAAAGCTGATCACCGATTTTTTACGCGTCCTTGTTAACGTACATTGCCATTTGCATGTGCAGCATGTTGGTCTTCATTCGAGAGCTGTCTCACCTTTGGATGTACCGAGGCATCCACTTCCACCTGAGCACCGCACCGTGCAGCCAACCACTCCGCGGAGCGCTCTCTCGCGGGCTGTGGGGCACGCAAGCGCAAGTGACAACTGTAGGTGGGTGCCTCGCCCGGTCCGTCTGTGCTAAAAGCTGCGGCGGCTCCGCCCAATCGCGCTTGCCTCTTCGATGAAGGTACTTAATCTCATGGAAATCGAGAAGCTGCTAGCGGACTACGCCTCGCTCCGCTCACTGCTTTTTTACCTACTGTTTCTTTTTCTGCATGCGATCTTAAAAGTAATAAACCTGGCCCGTGCACGAGTAAGATCGCCAAGCCGGGCTTGGCACTCCCGCAACTAAAGCTACTCAGATGCTTTGTGCCGTACAGTCTAGAATATTCCCGCTACCTCACCACGGTTGTTTCATCAGCTGAAAGGTTTGGCGACAACAAAGTCGACAATAAAAAAATATAAGGTTTGCGCTGTGAATTGAAGGCTCACGGAAAACTTTCTGCTTCGTGCTAAAGTTTTGAGCCAAGAAATATATAAAGCGATACGCGGTGCTTGGGTCACCTAGCGATAAAAAGGGAGTCAAGCTTATTCAGCGCCTGCTTACAGAAGTAATCATTTGTCAGCGGCGCTTCTTTGGTGAACTGATTGCGTTGCAAACTCTATTAGAATGCTTCTTCATTTTTCTGCATGAATGGTACGAATAAGCATGGTTCAAATGAGTAGCAAATTAGGGCGGCGTATTGGCGAGTTAAATTCGCTAGCGCATGAAGGCAGCAGTGCTGATAACACCTGAATGTAATGTAACTTCTCTGAAATTGGCAAATTGCTCACATCCTTTGTTTTCAGGCGAGTACAATCCAAACTTCGCACATTAAAGCTGTTATGTCAGACCTTACCATGCATTTATCGCCAATTTTGCGGCGCCTAGCTTTGAAGCTGATCAAAAACATTTGCGTGAGCAGCGGAACATTCTGGCTACTGGGCTCAAAGGAGCTGAGTTGCTTAGTTGTAGGAGTTCAAGCGCGGCTGTGAAAGTTTACTCATGCACGGACCGAGGTTTATTGTTGTGAGATCGCATCCAGAAATGAAAGAAAACACTAGCAGCAAAAGCTAGACGGAACAAGGTGCAGTCGCTTCGCTTCTTCTGAACCGTGCCGGATGCTGGATTTGCATGCGCATAGCAAGAGCGATAGCTCACCGCAAAGCAAGTACAATTCGGCAGCAGAGCTGCCGCTCTTTAGCAGACGACGCGGCGAAGGCTCCGCCTAGAGCTGTCACACTGCGCATACGCGCTAGTTACCCAAGCAACCAAGAAGGCGCTCCGCGGAGTGTGGCCGCCGGTGCGGTGTTCAAGGTGGAAGTGGACGACTCTGTACTCAGCTGAAAGACCCTCTCAACATCACAGCTTTCATTAGCTATAGTCGGGTACAACTTTAGAAGGCAGCGGCATTTTCCCTCAAAGGCGG